>NC_041010.1:20645723-20946432 GCF_004193775.1 Glycine soja | reverse complement strand
TTAAAATCCTAACATTTTATTTGCATAAAATAGATTTTAAAATAAAATAAGATTTATGAAGTGTCTATTATTTTTCCTAAAAGAATAACAAATTTTACTTTTTGTATAAAACGGCTGCCAATGAGATTATATTTTATTCATAAAGATAAAATTCAAGTATTAAAATTTTACAACAATTCATATACACGGATTAAATAACTGAATTGGACCTCTTTAATGTTGTAAATGATATTTAAACTTACATGTGATCGTAAATGTATTAAAAAAATCTAAACCCTTTAGTGAAGAAATTAAATATATAAATTATATTAATAAAAAATTGTCCGTTATTTGCTCTGGTCAGACCATTAATTTCAATATCTCTAACTCAAATTAAAGGGTTGACTATTGAGATTATGCCAAGTTCAAAAGTTGAGTAATATTTAATATAAAACTTTTCAATTATTTAGGCTTGCGAGTATCGTGTACGAAAGAACAAGTAATCCGAAGAATGACTCCACCCTCAAGGACTTGAAAACAGGTTTGTGGTCCAATCCACATATTAGACGGGATAGCATTATGTAAACAAAATAGGGGTTGTTCTCCGAAACTTGGCGATGAATACCGGTCAAAGTCAACCATGAAACCAAAAAACAGGAGTTTTTTTTTTTATAAAGAAAACCAGTTGATTTTCTAACATTTGAGAAAGAGACACATGATAATTTTATAAATGTTTAAACAATGTCTTAGTTTATAACTATTATCAATTTTGATGTATATATAGTTTTAGTTTAATAAATGAAACTTTAAGGATCAACTTGAACATAAAAAAGGATCAATGATCACTTTCTTATCTTTTACTCTTCCTCTAATAGTTAAGTACTTAATGTCGATGTACTTACTTTCTCGAATGGAAAAAACACATTCAATGATGATTATAAGACACATACAAAGACGGTTTTGAATCGTCTTTGAAGTTAACGTCATAAAAAAATAAAACTTTCCACGACGGCTCCATAAACACCATCTCATAAATGGTACCATTCTAAAATCATCTTAGAATGACATCATTATAAGATGATTCTAAAGTAAAAATCGTCTTAGAAAGATATTATTCTAAGATGTCTTACAATGTTTTTTTTTTTAAAATTAAAATTGACTAGAAATTAACTATAATTACTATTATAATTGCATCTCCTTTTTTAAAATATCTACTATTCACGGTGCATAATCCTTTCTCTAACATTTTTAGTCAATGCTTAATTTCTTTAAAAATTTATATTTTAAAAACTGTATCTAACTAAACTAAATTGAAGGTTTCTCTGTGTGGTTCAAAAGCTTTCCAATAATAAGGTTGTAGCCTAAAAATGTATTCAAAATGTCAAACACATTCATGAATGGTGCTGAAGACCTTGCTTCATCCCCCTTAGCAACAAGCTTTTGTGAATCCTGTGCACCAAATTAGGCACATTGACATCAAGGTTAGAATCATTAATCATATCCAAAGCTCTGCTAATCAATATTTAGTCAAAATAAAAAGTTAAAGCAAAAGTTCTTACATCATCAAAACGAATATTTTCCTGGGAAAATCTAGGAGGCTGATAATTCCTCATGAACCATTCATTCTCAAAGATCTCATTCATTGTAATCCGTCGTTTCATGCCTTAAGAAGAGACAATATAGTAACATAAGTTAATTTCGTGAGATGTCATATATTACTAACATGACTCAACCAAATTAAAAAAATATAGCATGTCGAATACTTACAGTTGTAGGATTGGGATCAAGGATTCTTGTAATTAGTGTTATTAAACTCCTAGAAAAAAATGAGGGATAAATGAAGTCAGCCTGGAGAATCTATAAGTCAGTAAATTTAAAAGCATTTAGAGGAAGGATTCAATTAGTTAAAAATGACAAGTCAACAACTAAAGAAAGATAAATGAACATTACAACTTAAAAGAGAGAGTTCTTCTTGAAATTGTTTCAATTTTATCTTGAGTTTTTTTACTGATTATACTTGTAAATATATAAATTAAGCACTATACATGCTCATGGTAGAATTGCTTAGATATCATATGTTCCAGAACATATATGTGTTCTAGAAACATATAAAAAGATAATGATTGTCTATTAAGACATGCAAACAAGTGGAATTACAAACTTTCATAGACAACTCTTGCTTTTTATTCACAAAATTGAGAATGTTGAGTTTTTAAGGGAGCCAATTGTGTTAGGGGAAGTAGTGTTTCAAAATTACAAATGAAAACACAGGCTTATTATAAGACTAGTTTGTCTAAAATGAACTAGAAATAGAGTAGACACTACTACAAAACGCAGTTTCAACATCGGTCGAAAACGCCATTCTACATCGGTGCTCAACCGATGTAGAATATGATGTCGTTGAAAGTTAAACATTTCGACATCGGTTGCCAATCCACAGATGTAGAAAACACATTGTTTTCTACATCGGTCCTAAGTAAACCATCATCTTTGAAAAATCATTATTTACTACGTTTATGACGTCATCAACGACTTAGAAAATGTGCTATCTACAACATTGCTAACGCCATGCCCGTTGTTGAAGGTTGCATTTTTTAAATCGGTGCTACCTTGACAACCGATGTAGAAATTACACCTTCTAAGTTGGTGTTACCTCATGAACAATGTAACAAATGCGTGTTTCCACATCGGTGCTGACGTAAGCACCGATGTAGAAATTACATGTTTCCACATCGTTGCTGACATAAGCACCGATGTAGAATTATGTAATTTCTACATTGGTGCTTATGTCAGCATCGATGTTAAATGTTGAATAACCTGCAATTAAATTTTAGGTTAACTAATAATCAATATTTATATTTACAATATTATCAATATTGCTAATAATCAATAAATGTTATTATATAATATTAAAATCAATTTATAATTACAATATTATATATGTTACTAATAATCAATAAATATAATTACATAATATGAAAAGTTGTATTTTTAATTACAATATTATCTATATTAGTAATAAATAATAATCAACAAATATAATTATAAAATATGCAATAATAGTTTCTATATTATCTATGTATGTAAATGTTATTCTCACACCTTATAGAACTAGTATTCCTGTAAGCACTTATCAATATTATTGTTCATTCATTCTGTTTTCAAATATTAGCATTGAGTATACTATTTGCTTGCATGGCTATACATAACTTCATTCAAAGAAATGGCAAGAGTGATGGAGAATTTGATTTGCTAGATGAAGATAATGAAGATATAGATAGTGATGAGGATGAAAGTGAAGTTGGTCCTAGTATTACAACATGGGAAGAACCGGATGCTCAAAGTACTCTACAAATGGAACGATTTAGAGAATCTTTGAAGAATATGTTTCCAACACGTATTTAATTTCCTTATTTTTTAATACTACAAGGTTGCATGTTTATGGTATGGGTACATTTGAACAATTTTATATTGAAAGACATTATTGATCGCATTATCACCAAGTTAATGATATTTTATATTTTGTTATAAATTATAATTATATAGATAATAATTAAATTATAAACTAGAATGTATGTGACCACATTACTAAAACAATAAATTAATTAGATTTTAAATATGAAAAGTAATTATGTAGAAAGGTGTATAACTATATTTTTATGAGATACATTTATTTTATTTTTATAAAAATAATTATTTTTTAATCAAAATTTCTAGAAAATATATAACTATTTTAAATATAATGATAAAGTTAAAATATTTTTATAAATGAAATAGAAGAAGAAAATAATTTTTATTATTTTTAATAATATTTAATTATTTTAGGCATTTAATAATTATATAATAATGTTTAAGTATTTAATTATTAGTTTTAATAATGTCAAAGCATATAATATCCTTTTTGGTAATTTTAATTATGCAAAAGATCTTCTACAATTTCATCCAAACACCATATTAATTTAAATAAGCACTTAAGAGTTTATCATCAAAACATCAAATTAACTTATGTAAAAGTAACTTTTCAGATAAGAGCTTCTTGGATAAATTCTTTCTCTATAAGGTCTTTTACAATAGTGCATCCAAACAGGACCTAAATATGTTGCCAAATTGCAAAGCACATAACCACTAGGATATGTCTAGTGATGGAGAATTTGGGGTGATATGCATCATAGAGTTCAATCTTAGTGCGATCATGGTAAAAAAAATAATTTCAAAGCACATGACTTATGCAGTGGCGTCAAATTCTGGTTAAAGCAGGGAGGGCAACAATCATGTAACTGTTATCCTAGTTCATGAAAGGAAGGCAAAAATTGTATAACTCTGTTAGTTTTAGCTTTCTGATTTTGAGGCTACTTTTATAATGTTTGCTGGGTTAGTAGCCTTTTTTGGAACATGTTTGAATTTGGGTTTCGGTACCCTTATATACCCTTTTAATATATTTTTTCTTGGATGATAAAAAAAATATCAATAACTATTGTAACAAATATTTAATTCCAATAAGAGAAGTATTCCAATCGACAGAAAATAATAAGAAAATCATGCAAAGAGTTTAAGGTCCAATTACAGATTGCAGACACGGCAACAAAGCGAAACTTCCCGATGTGATTTTTGTGTTGAGAAGGAAGACGCAGGCCAGCGCAACTTGTATTCATCAAGTCATTGACTATCATTATTTTAAAAAAGAGAATTTAGTTTATACTATATTATTAGGATGCGTCGAGATTAAAGCAAAACCATATAGATAAAGTAATCATTTGTATTTTTTTTAAAAATTTTCTGGTTCATTTGAAAAAATGAGTCCTCATTAATTTAGAATTTGGTGGAAAGGTAAGTAAAATTTGATAAAAATTATTTTCGTCAAAAATCACATTCAAATAAATATTTAAATAATTTAACTTGAATTTTAATATATTAATCACTTGTATTCAATTAGTTGATTGTATTTTATTCTTTAACTGGTGGATCCTAATTCCTATTACATGAAATATTTTGTTGGGACAAACTCTAGGTAGATTGGGTGGTAGGTAGCGGTCGAAAGATCAAAGCCAGATCTAATTTTTGGCTCCAATTCAAGTTCTAACATTTTCGTTACATACATTAGGAAATATTTAAAATTATCTTTATATATTATATAAGCGCTTGTATAATTGTTTAGGAGAAGTTATGAAAATGGTTTATGATACTCCATTCATTAATATAAGATTTTTTTTTATTAGAAGTGTACAGTAAAATTAAAAATAACAAGAAAAATAAATAAATATATCAAGAATACAAGTGGAAGAAAATATAAAAAGTTAAAAATTAGTGTTTCAAAAAATATTAGAAGCAATTAAAAAAAGCTAAAGACTAACTAAAATGTATTATGGAATAGAATCTACGTAGAGATAGTAAGATTATGAGTCCTAACAATTTTATGAATAATTTTGAAAAAATAAAACAAATTATTGACAAATTTAATATTGTTAATTAAATTAAGGATATAGACATTTTCCTCCCTAAATATGTAAAACATTAACAAATTTGTCCTTGAAATATATAAATTCAAATTTTAATCTCCGAAAGTGAAAAAAGTGTGACAAATTCATCATCCGTTAACTTTTATCTGTTACCGTTAATGAAAAAGCATACGTGATACACATGGATGAAAATATTATAAAAATGATTGTTACATGACTATTGAATATATTGAATCAAAATGTTAGTAAATTCTCATTGGACCAAAATGTCAGTAAGTTTCAATTTGACTAATTTGTCAAACTCAAAATTTTATTTTATTTAAGAGTAAAACATAATTTAATCTTCATTTCTCCCATTTTTTTATGGTTACAACATAATATTACAATAAACACTTAAAAAAATAGTGAAGATAGCAAGCATAAGTTAGAACAAATATAATAATAAGCATAACATTGATTAATAAGAAAAGGGGATTAAAATTTAAATTTATATCTTTTGAAGACAAACTTATTAGGACTTTATCGTTGAGGGACGAAAGTGATTATTTGACGTTAAATTAACTAACTTTCTTAAAATATATGAATTAATTAAAATAATATTATATTTAGAGACAAACTTAATAGTACATGTTTATAAATTATTTTTAACTTATTTCTTTGAACTCTTCAAAAGATAGTTTTGAAAACAATATACATCTTATATGGAGATAGTTTGACCGTATCTTTTCTTAAAAAAAAATTGACCATATTTTCTTTGATTATAAAAATAACTTACACATAAATATTTACATTTAAAGCACGTATCTAATTAGTGTTAAAGTTTTTTTTTACCTAAATGCACATTATGAATATTTTGTAATCCACCATTAGAGATAAGACTTTATCTTTCCTAATTAAACCTTTTTCACATAAATAAATAAATAAAAAAACCTTTACAATTTCAATACGTTCTTACTTTTTTTTCTGTTTTGACCGGATGCGTTCTTAATTCACAACTAAATGCTCTGAATCTGTTTATGAAATCTACTAGGCTTTGTAAGTGTTCAAACTAATATTATTTTAATGGTAAGTGGAGATTTTTTTATTTCCATTCCTCAAAGACGACGCAAGAGTTTTTCCCGAAAAAGATAAGCTAAAGAAACAAGGATAAACAATTTTAAAAAAATAAAATAAAACAACCTTGAGTTAATCGACCTAGTCCACAGTATAATATATGGTCATAAAAACATAGGAGTTAATGATGCATCCTAAACATTTCATAACTCAGAATTAGCCTTCAAATTAATCCCTTGTTGCTGATCCTTCATCTTGTCTGAAAATCTTGGCCAATTCACTAACAGAAATATGCACCTCCCTTGGTTAGTCAAATACCAGTTAGCATCAACCATCTTCATTATCATAACCCTTACCAAAGTTACCTGTTTTTATTTCAATTTCCTTACCTTCCAGAAAGAGAATGAATCAGACTTATTGCTGAGCAAGAATTCACTAATATACTTAGATGCCATCCAAGTGACCCCAGATATTCGTGGTCGTATTCATGATTATTCTGGACGTGCTTTCTACAACAAGCCATACAAACTTTGGAGCAAGAAGAAGAACCAAATTGCTTCCTTCAACACCACTTTTGTGCTTAACATCACTCCTGAAACAACCCCTGGTGGAGAAGGCTTGGCTTTTATCTTAACTTCAGATACCACTCTCCCACAAAACAGTGATGGAGAATGGCTTGGTATTGTAAATGCTACTTCTAATGGAACTTCACAAGCTGGGATTCTAGCAGTGGAGTTTGACACCAGAAAAAGCTTCACAGAAGATGGCCCTGACAACCATGTTGGCATCAACATAAACAGCATCAATTCCATTCAACAGGTTCCATTAATCAACACTGGGGTCAATGTTTCATCAGGTATAAATGTAACATTCAAAATTCAGTATATGAATGACATGATAACGGTTTTTGGTTCGATGACTGGTTTTGAAGAATCTATGAAGACCCTTTTGGTATCTCCACCTCTTAATCTATCTAACTATCTTCAAGAAGTGGTTTACCTTGGTTTCTCAGCTTCAACAAGTAACTACACGGAGCTGAACTGTGTAAGATCATGGGAATTCAGTGGTGTTGATATTGCAGATGATGATAATAAAAGTCTCTTGTGGGTTTATATTACTGTTCCATTAGTGATTGTTATTATCATCATAGGAGGGTTGGCGATCTTTTTCTTGTATTGGCAAAGGAAGCGCCATATGGAGATGCCAGAAGATGCATATCCAAGGATAGAGGATCAAATTCAATATTCCTCTATGGCTCCAAAGAAGTTTAAGCTAATGGAAATAACAAAAGCAACAGGTGGATTCAGCCCTCAAAACAAGCTTGGAGAAGGTGGATTTGGAACTGTGTACAAGGGGCTATTGGACAATAAGGAGGTAGCTGTGAAGAGAGTCTCTAAGAACTCACGCCAAGGGAAGCAAGAATTTGTGGCAGAAGTGACAACAATTGGAAGCCTTCACCATAGGAATTTGGTGAAACTCACAGGTTGGTGCTATGAGAAAAGAGAGCTTCTCCTTGTGTATGAGTTCATGCCTAAGGGAAGCCTAGACAAGTACCTCTTTGGTGACAAAACTTTTGGTAACAACACCCTTGAAGAGGGGTGTTCTTCAACACTGACTTGGGAAACAAGGCACAGTGTGATTCATGGCGTGGCTCAAGCATTAGACTATCTCCACAATGGGTGTGAGAAGAGGGTTCTTCACAGAGACATCAAGGCCAGCAACATAATGTTGGACTCAGACTACAATGCCAAGTTGGGAGACTTTGGATTGGCAAGAACCATTCAGCAGAGAAATGAAACACACCACTCTACAAAGGAGATTGCAGGGACACCAGGGTACATGGCTCCAGAGACCTTTCTCACAAGTAGAGCAACAGTGGAGACAGATGTGTATGCATTTGGGGTTCTTGTGTTAGAGGTTGTGTGTGGAAGGAAGCCAGGGAGTGTGTATGCACAAGATGACTACAAAAACAGCATTGTGTATTGGGTTTGGGACTTATATGGGAAGGGGGAAGTAGTTGGTGTTGTGGATGCAAGGCTGAAGAAGGAGGAGATTAAAGAGGAAGAAGTGGAGTGTGTTGTTGTTCTTGGCTTGGCTTGTTGCCATCCAAACCCACACCATAGGCCATCCATGAGAACTGTTCTTCAGGTTCTGAATGGGGAAGCACCCCCACCTGAGGTGCCTAAGGAAAGACCAGTTTTTATGTGGCCTGCTATGCCTCCATCCTTCAAAGAAGCTGAAGATAACTCCCTCATCCAGGGTACACTCACTCCATTCACTGAAATCACTGGCAGATGATGAAATTGAATGTGGTGAACAAAGCTGGGAACTAATCAAGATTATCCTGGTTGTAGTTGGAGATTTGAAGTCATTATTGCATTCGTTGATTTTAGCTTTTCAATGTAAATGGGTACATAGGTGATAAATATGTGTTGTAGCTTGATATATATTTGCATGTATTGGTCCTGTTGGAGGATATACATGACCTCTAGTATGTATTAGAAAGACGTTTTATTTTTGGGTTAATTCAGATCTTGATCTCTTTTGACATTTTTTTCAAACGGTCAAAAGTCCTGACTATCTCACACCAACTAGTTATATGACTCTAAATTAGAGTATATAAGTGAGATAATTTCTAGCTTACAACCACCTTACAAATTGATTGTGTCATTCTCAAATCGCTCGGCCCTAGATGTACCTTACAAAAAAAAAAGGAGATTCAAATAAAAAAGAAAAAAAAAAGAGAAAATTTAGTCTTTGTCCATGACAATCTTTAACTAACTTTGTAGTTTAAATTAGGATAATTGTTATTATTGAGCAAGTGAATCAACCGACATTAGATTATTTTAGTTTGACCAATAACCTCAAGTTTGGTTCTTATATATGCAATAGAGTTAAATATTTAATGAAAAAATTTTGGGTTAAATATATTTTTTATTCCTAATAAATATCTAATTTTTGTGTTTTTTTTAAGAATTTTTTGCTTAGCGTTGAGTCCCTAATAAAATAACACTTTTATTTTTATCCTTGATATTTTTGTTTTAATCCCTGATAAATTAGAAAATTTTATGTTTGCTTCCTATGAATTAACAAATTTTGTTTTAGTCTATATTAATAACAAATGAGAAATATTTATCGTGAAGAAATATATTTAATCTCGTTAAAAAAATTATAAAAATTGGTTAATGTTCTTAATATTACAAAAAAGAAAAAATCTTTCAAACTTTTGAGAAATAGTTAATTAATACTAAAGTCAAAGATGAAAATTAAATAACATTAAAAATTAAATAAAGGCTTAAATATGTTTTTGATCCCTGATAAATACATGTTTTTTGTGTTTGGTCCCTGATAAATGTTTCTTTCGGATTGAGTTCCTAATATTTCAAAAAAATTCCTTAGGTCCCTATCGTTAGTCTGTAATCGTTAATTGCCTATGTGACTAGTAATGGGTTTTAGCCTGAATCTTAGGACGAATTTGGGTTAAAAAGGTGGACTAGTAATGGGTTTCAGCCTGAATCTTAGGACGAATTTGGGCTCCATCTCAATTTTTTTCTATGTTAATTTATGGAATAACTATGAAAAAAAATTCCCTTAATTTGACTTTCTTTTCTTCCTGGTTTTTGGTTTTATGCAAATCAATGGATTCATTATTTTTCTTTTGATGCTGCTCCTTACTAATATTTGCACAAGATGCACAACTTTGCGGTGGCAGCGATGAGTAGGAGCAGATAGAGGTATAGGCTCAACAGAAAAAAGGGTAGTAGATTCGGAATAAAAAAGAATTTTTTTTAACATGCAAAACGACATCATTTTTTACTTTTTTTAAAAAAAATATTTTTTCCACGTGTAATCCCACTTAGACAAAGATTACATGTGGCATGCTTGTGTGGTTGGTTAATGATCACATAGGCAGATAACGATTTCGGACTGACGACAAAGACTTAGGACAAATTTTTTCAAATATTAGGGATCTGATCTGAAGGAAAAATTTATTAGGGACCAAATACAAAAACGAACATTTATCATTGACCAAAAACATATTTAAGTCTTAAATAAAATCAACCATATTATTTTTTAATTTGTAATCAACCAATTTAATAATTATTTTTTTACAATAGAATATTGGTATTATTCAACTAAAACATAATGCATTACATCTTTAGAAATCCAACTGATATGGGACTTCATCTAACCATATGATAATTAAAAACTAATCCAGCTAGAACATGAGTTAGTTTGCTCCCCTCTCTCTTTGTGAACAAGAGGTCACCAACAAGCACTCTTCTCCCCCATTATCCTGCATTCTTTCACCATGCTGCGAAAGTAGCTTCTAGCATTCTTATCCTTACTATGCCATTGATCATAAAGTCTCCTACAATCAATTTCAAAAAACTGCTTGGAATAAGCATAAATCATGGACCGTGTGGAGTGCCCAGCGCAAACCTAACACCCCCATTTTTTTTGGAAGATATCGAGCCTCAAAGTGGTTTGTTGTTGCTGCCACTACAAATTGGGTCACCTCAATATGACTTATTACCAGAATAGCCATTACTGTCATAATATTCGAATGGGCTCTCCATACCAAGTTCTTATACTTTGGTAATGCACATGTCTTCCAGATTTAACCCCAAAGGCAATCCACAGTTGGACTAGAAAAAGTGTAGAAGCAAACTTCATTGCTTCATGATGATGAATCACGATTGATCCATGATGATGAATCAAGATTGATTCAAGGTGTTTTGATGATAACAAAGATGATGACAAAAAGCCCAAGAGAAAGATTCAAGAGAAGTTTCAAGTTTCAAGTTTTCAAGAATCAAGAATCAAGAATCAAGAATAATCAAGAACAAGATTCAAGACTCAAGATTCAAGAATCAAGAAAAGACTCAATCAAGATAAGTACTGAAAAGTTTTTCAAAACATTGAGTAGCACATGAATTTTTCACAAAACCTTTTACAAAAGAGTTTTTACTCTCTGGTAATCGATTACCAGTTTATTGTAATCGATTACCAGTAGCAAAGATTGTTTTCAAAAAGCTTTCAACTGAATTTACAACGTTCCAATTGATTTCAAAATGGTGTAATCGATTACCAGTGTGTTTGAATGTTGAAATTCAAATTCAAATGTGAAGAGTCACATCCTTTCACAAGAATGCTTTGTGTAATCGATTACAATGATTTGGTAATCGATTACCAATGATAAGTTTTGAACAAAAATCAAAAGATGTAACTCTTCCAATAGTTTTCAAGTTTTTCTAAAGGTTAGAACTCTTCTAATGGTTTTCTTGACCAGACATGAAGAGTCTATAAAAGCAAGACCTTAACTTGCATTTTATAACGCATTGAATACATTCATTACAATCTCTTACAACCTTTGAGTCTCTTTGAACATCTTCTTGAATTTCTTCTTCTTCCTTTGCAAAAGCTTTCTTAAGTTTTTTGGTTTTCCAAACCTTGAAAACAAAACTTGTGCTATTCATCTTTTTTATTCCCTTCTCCCTTTGCCAAAAAGAATTCGCCAAGGACTAACCGCCTGAATTCTTTTTGTGTCTCTCTTCTCCCTTTTCCAAAAGAACGAAGGACTAACCGCCTGAATTCTTTTGTGTCTCCCTTCTCTCTTGTCAAAGAATTCAAAACGACATAGTCTGAGAATTCTTTTGATTCTTCCCTTTCCCATAAACAAAAGATTTCAAAGGACTAACCGCCTGAGAATTCTTTTGTTTCCCCATTCACAAAGTTTCAAAGGACTAACTGCCTGAGAACTTTGCCTTAACACATTGGAGGGTACATCCTTTGTGGTACAAGTAGAGGGTACATCTACTTGGGTTGTTGTAACTGAGAACAAGAGAGGGTACATCTCTTGTGGATCAGTTCTAGTGGAGGGTACATCCACTAGGTTGTTCAAAGAGAACAAGGGCGGGTACATCCCTTATGGATCTTTGCTTGTAAAGGATTTTACAAGGTTGAAAAGAAATCTCAAGGACCATAGGTCGCTTGGGGACTGGATGTAGGCACGGGTTGTTATCGAACCAGTATAAAACTCTTGTGTTTGTCTTCTTCTTCCCTACACTCTTTAATTTCCACTGTGCACTTTAATTATTGCTTTTACTTTTGGTTAAGTTTCTATTTCTGTTCTTTATTTTCTTAACATTATAGTAAAAGCCTAAGAAGGGTAATTTTTAATTAGTAAAGGTCTAGTAATAATTAATTCAACCCCCCCTTCTTAATTATTTTGAGGCCACTTGATCCAACAAAAAGGATCATACAAATCATATCCGAACTTGGCCACTACATAATTAGATTTGATAAAATAGTTACCATGGATGGTATGCTTTCAAATCATAGAGTTGTTCATTTCCTGATAGGAATGGGCCTAGAGAGGCCTAAATATGCTAGAAGATTTAGATAGTATCCTTTCATATTATTTAGTGTTTTATTTTATTTTCTAAAAATACTAGATTATGTAAGGAATTATTAATAAAGAATATCAGTTTTGTGTTTATCTCTTGGTTTTGGTAGAAAGATAGGACTAGTGATAGAATAATTATCTTGTGTCTATCAAATAGTGCTTTCATAGCTCAATCTCCGCCTCCGTGATTCATTGACAACTACCATCATAATTATCAGTGGCCACCACAACCCCAGCTGCTTCCATCAGCGCAACCACCACCACCCATAACAACGAACAACACAACCATCTCTATTACCCTCCCGAGAACCATTCCCTTCCATTGTAGTGGCTACAAACCACCTTCTTCCTTTTATTATTACTATTCCCCACCTTCATCCTCCCATGCTTCCCTTCCTACTTGATATTAACTCTAACACAACTACCTACATAGCCTTCACAATTGCCATGACCACCACTGCAATTGCCTCCAACACCCAACATTTCCCCTTTTTCTTCAGCTCCCCCACAAAGCATTTTGACTCCCTTCTCTCCGCTTCCACAAATCGATCCCTCTCAACCATCACAATTGTCCCCCAATCTACAAAAAACTCCATCACAATCTCCACCGTTAGATGCTAGTTCCTCATCCAAACACCAAAACCATACATGACACCCTCTAAGTTGTTATCACAAAAATGAGAGCCTTGATGGAAAAAGCCATGGAGAAGAAGCCGAACGCTCCAATGAGGCAACAGTCACCGACGTCCCAAGAAATCTTGACAGAGGTTTATCATCAAGGTCTCTCTTTCTTTTCCTTGCAGAGGTGTCATCGTACTCTGCCGCAAACTCTTTCATTTTGTTGTCGCCATTTACTACAAATTTGTCCATGCCACCGTTGTCTCCTCCGCACAGTCCTCCACGTTGTCATCATCCTTCTCCATAAATCCATCAGCAACATCACCAAGGTCGATATCAGGTTGTCTGCATCTTCATGGAGGTTGCATTCTCCACCATTGCACCCCTTGTACTCGTGCACTGCTTCACAGGACTTAGCATCCTTATCGTGTGCGTACAAGGAATTTCCTTTTCCGCAATCACATTTGTGAACATGGGAGTGGCATCTTCTGTCATCATCGTCATGCAAGCATGCGCCTTCATGGACCCCAAACTTCGCACCATGTGCGTGGTCAAAGCCGGCACCATGGCCGCAGCTGCATTCACCCACATTGCATGGTTCCATCTCCACAAAGAACACCATTTCCACAGCATCAGTCCTCATCGTCATTACATTGTTCTGTTGTAGGAAAATGGAAATCCCATTTCAACTACCTGATCCTTGTGTTTATTCCCACCGTCAACAGGCTCAAGCTCCTTACAATACGCGTAAGGGAGACCACCATGCGTCGCATTTGGCTCACTCTCCCATCACCTCAAGGGAGATTAAGAAATGTGTTTGTCTTGCCATGTTTTGGACACACACATTCATCCACCAATTGTCTCTCATTCCTCTTTCCTGTACCATCATCCTAGGTTGGATCAAATCTTTTTTCATTTACCTTTAAATATCAATTATCCACGTGTCATCACATCAGTGGCCTACCCCATTTCCCTTGGATTCTTTCTTTGCATCTACACACAAATCCTCTTTTCGATTATTGGTTCCACAACTGACTAAAAATTTTCTATTTTCTCAACCATTGGATTTTTTCTCTCTTTCTTTTCAATTTCAGCCCTTCATTCAAACATCTATTGCACCTTGGGTGTTGCTAGGTGCACCCAGCACTATTGCTGGTGCACCCAACACATTTTGAAAATTCCAATTCTGCTCCTCCCTATTTTTTCTTTAAATTGGCACCGGTTATGCGTTTTCTTTTGTGTTTAAAGCTTTGTTTTTTTCATTGGGGTTTGGTTTCTATCATTGGTGGTGGTTTTTGCAAGTGTTGAGAGAGGTAGCGGTTCGGTGAAGGTGAAACTCTTACTGGTGGTGGTTTTATTTAAGCGGAGGTACACATTTTTTGGCTTTTCTGGGTAACTGATATTCTAGTAGATCTGTTAAATTTATAAGTTGTAAACGGATGAAGTTCATCCGTAAGTAAGAATTATAACATACGGATTTAATTAATCCGTAAGAACCATACGGAAGTAGTCCATCCGTATGATTTTTACGGATGAACTTCATTCGTATGTTGTAATTTAAAGCTTACGGAAGTTCTTCCGTATGACTCATACGGAAGAACTTCTTCCGTAAGCTTTTTTGTTTTAATTCTTTTTTAGATTATTTGTAAATTTGTGAATAATTTAGATTTAATAATATTATTATGTTATATTTTTTATTACATATTTTTGAAGTTGTGGATAATTGATTTATTACAAATTATTTATAGTGTATGTAAAAGATTAAATTATTTAGGTATAATAATTGTATTTTGTTGTAGTAGTAAAATGTTAAATTAGTTGTTAGTTATAGTTTTATATATTTTTATTGTTAATTAGGGTGCAACATTTGTATTTATTTGAAGTATTTTTATGTTAAATTAGATGTTTCGTAAAATTTATTATTATTGTGTTTTTGTAGTCCGTATTGTGCTATTTGTTGTAGAAATTATAAATTAGTTAGTTATTACAAATTAAATATAGTATAAGTCAAAATTGAAATTATTTAGGTCCAAAATTTCTATTTAGTTTAAGTAAATTATTTTGTTATAAATTTTGAATGCAGTTGTATTAGTTGGTAATAAGTATGTAGTTGATATTTTTTTATGATATTTATCAAATTATGATCTTAAGGGCTAAATAAAAAGTACTACGAGGGACTAATTTTAGTTTTGCTAATATGGTGTGCACTAAAAGATTATGTAGACTTGTGTATGATGTATAATTTTTTGATTTGTTGTTAAGATGGACAAAGATCAATGGACGTATGACAATACAATGTCTGAAGAAGCTGATATGGATTATGAAAATGAACAAGAATGTGGTGTCAAAGAACCACATGTTGATTGTTCAGATGCTTTTAATACTTCTCAGGTAATAATGTTCATTAGTTTGAGTCATTTGATTGAATGTATGTTTTGTATAAAAACTAAATTGTCAGGGTTGCATTGTAGGTCTTTAGTACCCGAGATGATGTTTTGCAGTGGGCTCGATCGGTTGCCCATGGAAATGGATTTGTTGCAGTCATTATAAAGTCTGACACACATACTGGTAGTAGATGAAGAAGTTCATTTGTGTTAATTGGTTGTGAAAGGAGCGGTCAGTATAAGTGTAGGAAGAAAGAATTTGTTAGAAGAGACATTGGGAGTAGGAAATCTGGTTGTCCCTTCAAGCTTCGTGGGAAACCAGTGATTGGAGGGGAAGGTTGGATGGTGAAGTTGATCTGTGGGATTCACAATCATGAATTGGTCAAGTCCTTAGTTGGACATCCATACGCTGGGTGATTGACTAAGGATGAGAAGAATATTATTGCTAATATGACAAAGTTGATGGTGAAACCAAGAAACATCCTACAAACATTGAAGGAGCACAATGCTAACAGTTGCACCACAATCAAACAAATATACAATGCAAGAAGTGCATATCATTCTTCCATTAGAGAAAGTGATACTGAAATGCAACATCTAATGAAGCTTCTTGAACATGATCAATATCATTAGCATAGATTAAAGGATGAATTTTTGGTACGTGATCTATTTTGGTGTCACCCAGATGCAGTGAAGTTATGCAATACATGTCATTTGGTGTTTTTGATAGACAGTACCTACAAAACAAACAGGTACATACTCCCACTACTTGACTTTGTTGGGGTGACACCAACAGGGATGATATTCTCTACTGGGTTTGCATATTTGGAGGGTGAACATGTTAATAATGTTGTATGGGCTTTGGAACGGTTTCGAGGTCTATTTTTAAGACGCGATTTCCTCCCTGTAGTTATTGTCACTGACAGAGACCTAGCATTGATGAATGCAGTGAAAATTGTGTTCCCCGAGTGTACAAACTTGTTGAGCAGGTTTCACATCGACAAGAATGTCAAGGCCAAGTGCAAATCTTTAATCGGTCAAAAAAATTCTTGGGAGTATGTCATGGATGCCTGGGGTAGTCTGGTTGATTGTCCTTCCGAACAGCAGTTTGCTGAGTGCCTTCAGAAGTTTCAAATGGCTTGTTCACCTTGGCCAATATTTGTTGACTATGTTAACGAAACATGGATAATCCCACACAAGGAAAAAATTATTACAGCCTGGACGAATAAGGTGATGCACCTAGGCAACACAACAACAAACAAGTATTAAAATGTTTCAGTTTTTCTAGTAATGTTTATTAATTCATGGAATTTAATTGTTGTATATGTTTACTGTTTTTTGTGTATTTCAAATGTAGGGTTGAATCTTCTCATTGGGCTTTAAAAAGAGTATTACATAATAGCCTTGGAGACTCGTGTAGTGTTTGGGATGCCATGAACAACATGATCACACTGCAGCACACTCAAATTAAAGCATCCTTTGAAACGAGTACACATGTGGTTGGACATGTATTTAAAAAAACCTTATACAAGAGGCTTCTTGGAATGGTTTCAAGGTATGCTTTAAATAAGATTGCTGCTGAGTTTGAGCGTGTACATTATGCTGGCAAGAATCCCTTTTCTTGTGGTTGTATGATGAGAACCACACACAGTCTTCCTTGTGCATGTGAGCTATCTAGGTATGTTGTTGGCAACATCCCACTCGATTCAATCCATATGTTTTGGAAGAGACTTATTTTTTCAGACCAAGGGTTATGTGAGGCCGAAGTCACCATCAAGGAAGAGATCGAGACCATATCTAAAAGATTTGAGGAACTTGATGTTTGTGGTAAAGTTACTCTCAAGAGTAAACTTCGAGAAATTGCATACCCTGATCAAAACTCTATGTGTCCTCCTTTGTCAAAGGTCAACATTAAAGGTGCACCGCAGAAATTGATGAACAGAAACCAAAGATCAACAAAGCGTGATTCGTCTTATTAGGAGTATGTTGATGCTTTTCATTCTATTCAAAACAACAACTCTTCTGTGAAATGTAGTGCATCATCTTCTGACACGCCAAAGCCAACAAGGATTATCTCGATGTTGGATCAATTTGAGCCATTTATACAGGGTTTCATTGACCACATTGTGGATGTGAAAATGGACGGTAATTGTGGATATCGGTCCATTACCGTTTTATTAGGTATGGGCGAAGATTCTTGGCCATTGGTGTGCAACGAATTGATTAAAGAACTTGGCAAATGGTCCCATGACTATATCAACCTCATCGATGGCACAGAGAGATTTGAAGAATTAAGGTATGTTGTTGGGTTTTCCAAGGTCGCATGACTATATCAACCTCTTTAGTGGCAAATGGTCGCATGACTATATCAACTTGTTGATGGGTTTTCCAAGGTATGTTGTTTCAGTTTTTTTTTTAAGAACAAACTTTAAATAACTTAGATGTGTATGTTTGTTTGATTCAGGTTAGTGTGGACAAGTGGATGGATATAACGGAGATGGGATATGTCATTGCATCAAGGTATAATGTAATCCTTGTATCATTGCCCCGACAACAAAGCATGACATTTTTTCCTCTTAGAAGTCAACCACCACCTGATTCTTCTGTGCACCGCATTATATGTGTCGGTCACATGTTTGGAAATCATTTTGTTCACGTACATTGAAGATAGTTAGTCTAATTTTTTGATTTAAGCAATCATTTGTGTTCATTTGACTTAATAATGTTTGTTCACATACAACAGGTTTATTTGAAAGACCGTTGTCCTTTACTGCCTTTAGCATTGTTGTGGTCTAGGAATTCTCATCCTCAAGCAAAGCAGTGGCCAACTCCATATATTAGTAGAATGTAGCAGTACAAAAACTTCATGATGCTGAAAAGAGACTATGTCGACCTAAATGAAGATTGAACATGCATCGTTGTTATGGACTGTGGCACTTGTTTATCTAATTTTATTCATTATGTGATATAACTTGTTGTCATACATTTATCCTTAATTATTAAGTAATTGTTGCGTTAAGAAATAAATTAGTTGGTGCAACTAAAATCAATTACGCATGTATGATACATCTTTGTCATAATTGACAACACAGTCAAAAGCATGCATATTAAAGTTTGAGCATGATAGGACATTGACTGACTTGACAACACATTCTGATGCACGATACAGCTTGACACCACATTGGTTTAGTTGGAAACACAAACACGAAACATTTGCATGCGTCTCTATTTTTTTATAAAAAAGTGAAGCAATGTTAGTGAAAACCATCTATATATATGAGACATTCCTTTAGGATGTACCATCGATGAACTGAAGGATTTGATAAAGCAAGTTACACCTCAAGGGATTCCCCCTCATGGTATTCATGAATCACAAACGATAAGACGATTGTTTTTTTGACAACCGGGTCATTTTGAGTATTCAGACAAAGTTATCAAATTTGAAATTATTGAGCTGAAAACTAACGATGACGTGTTGAAGGTATTAGTACAGTCTAACTATTGGAAATAATTTGGGCCAATAAAAATTTTAGTTGTTTTTAGTAAACAGGTAATGGAAATGGAAGACGACATGTCTATGTCGCGACATGATTGAATGCATGTTTTATTTCCGAGTTTTTCATGCAAATATTATTTCTTTCCTCTATGTTGAAGTTAATGTAATGTTTGAATTCGAGAAGTTGTTCACTAGTTTTTCAACTAAGTTGTTCACTATTTGTTCAGTACTTGTTCAGTAATTATTTCCACTATTTGGTACAAGGTTGCAATTTGTAACAATGATTCCTCATGAGTGCATTAAGCTCGCATGTTTCACATGAACTTGCTTTCAAGAAATGTATTAATATCATGTTAGGTTGCATTTAATAATTTAGTCACCACAAGAAAATGTAACCAAAGAAAAGTAATGATACATAAACACTTTAAACATGAATGTTTTGCATGTACATGTTTAAGATTTTTAAGGTTTAAGATGTAGGGATGAACCCAATAACAGTGGGTGGCAAAACACATAATTTTGCCCAAATTACGCAAATGAATACCTGATTATAATATACCATAGTAAGAAAAAAGGGGGTTTTGATAAACCTAACATTTATTTAGGCTCAGAATTAGATAAAAAAAATACTAGAAAATGTAAGAAAATCTCCATTCCTCCTTATAACTAGCATTTCATGTCATTCTTCAAAGTTGCAATGAAACGTATGTAAAAGAAGAAGAAGAAGAAAAAAAAAATAATATTGCCACAATAGCGGATAATTTTTTAAGGAAAAAAGAAATAGAAAGGAGAACTTTTTATTTGCCCACATGCTGGTGTTGCTAAATAACCGTACTTGCTGAGGGAAATGGAAGCGTCCTTGAGAAGTTTTATGGTCACACACGTTTTACCAACACAACGCAAGTAACATCCAAATTACAAAGAAGGTGCGTGAAGAAAAAAAACATTAACTTTGGAATGACCACCAGTCATTCACGCTGAGTAGGCAGCGTTGCAGAATCTCCCACTCTTATTCATTATGACATCATCCATGCCATGTGTTCACTAATTAGTCATGGTGGACCATACACCTCTTTTTTATTTTATTTTATTTTATTTCTATTATAAACTAAACCCAAAGAAATATCTACATATCTATAATTTCTAAAACTACCAATAACAAACAACCATATATATTAAACCCTAACATCTAAACTAACCCCTAACCTAAACCCTAATCAATAAACAAAACCATATGCTCAACCCTAACCACTAAAATAAACCCTACAAACTAAACTAAACCCTAGCCTCAACCCTAACCACTACATATCTACCATTTCTAAAACTCAATAACATACCACCATATATATATATATATATATATATATATATATATATATATATATATATATATATATATATATTAAAAACTAACAAGTAAACTAAACCATTACCTCAACCCTAACCAATAAAATAAACCCTAACAACTAAACTAAGCCCAAAGCTCAACCCTAGGCACTAGAATAAACCCTAACCACTAACCCTACCCATACATATCTACCCTTTCCAAAACTCTCAATAACATACCAACATATATATTAAACACTAGCGACTAAACATATATATTAAACCCTAACAACTAAACTAAACCATTAGCTCAACCATAACCACTAAAATAAATCCTAAACCCTAAACTAAACCCAAAGCTCAACCCTAGGCACTACACTAAACCCTAACCACCAACCCTACCCCTGTACATATGGATACTTAGAATGATTTCCACAATATGCTCTTGAAATAATTCTTTTATCACCTGGATCATCTAGCATTTCACTTCCTAATCAATTAGATCACTAACATGGAAGTTACGATCCATGATAGTGCACTCATGTTGAGAGACAGTTGCACCAAGGAGACTAGCCAGCCATTTATCACCATACACCTTCACCCCACTAGCACTTCCTATCTCCAAATACTTCATGTCTGTACTATCCACTTTGATTTCTACATACTAGTCCAAACAAAGCTTGACTTATGTCCTATAGAAGCTTCTAAAGAACCACAATTGGGATAATTACAAGATTTAAAGACTCTAGCAAGTAAAGAATAATCCTTTTGTAACAATCTCCATCATTGTTTTGCCAAAAGAGCCAAGTTAAAGGCTTTTATTTGTCTAAAGCCCATTCCTCCATCTTTTTTATTTTTTTGTTAATTTCTTCCAACTCAGCCAATGCATTTTTTTCCTCTCCACATTTCCACTCAAAAATGTTTTACCAATCATGATCTCAATCTCATTGCACAAAAAAATTGATGATTCAAAACAACTCATAGCATAAGTAGGAATTGATTGAACCACTGATTTTATGAGGATTTCTCTACCTACCTTTGACAGAGTCTTCTCTTTCCAACCCCTTCTCGAACAAAGCTGAAAATTTATGGCTTTGATCTACCTACCAAATTAGGTAAGCCCAAATACTTCTCATGAACTATCACAACCTTTACTCCCAAAACCACATCAAGCTCATCAAATATGGTAGTAGGTACATTCCAGTTACGTATATAACAATTCTGATTTGTTCAAGTTTACCATTTGACCAAATGCCAACTCATACTGATGCAAAATATTCCTTATAATTCCAACCTCTTCCACAGCTGCTCTAGAAAAAAGAATACTATCATCTACAAACAAAAGATGAGAAATGGATGGTGCAGAATGACATATCCTAATTCCCTGAAGGGAACTCTTCTCCACAACTTTGCTCAACATCATAGAGAAAGCTTTTGCGCACAAGATAAAAAGGTATGGGTATATACCTCTCTATAGTTTGAACTCCTTAGATGGATGCCCATTCACCAAGACTGAGAATGTAATTGTAGAGACACACCTCAAAATCAAATCCACCTAATGAGTTGGGATACCCAATTGTTCTAGAACTCTCCTCAAGATGATCCATTCTACCCTGCCATAGGCTTTAGACATGTATAACTTGAAAGCCATTGAACATTTCCTCCCCATGATCTTTTTCTTCATATAATAAAAGCACTCAAATGCCACCAAAGCATTATTAGTAATCAATCTATCAGGCACAAAAGCGTTCTATGTTTCTCGCCCAATATGTGGAAGGATGATCTTCAATTTATTTGCCATAGTCTTAGTCACCAATTAGAAGACCACATTACATAGACTAATTGACATCAACTCACTAGCATGTGTGAGATTTTTCACCTTTGGAATCAAGGGAATCCAAGTCTTATTGATTTTAGATGGATCTGCTCCTTCATTTAGAACTCACAAGACCAATCTGGAAGCATCTACCCCAACAAAATCTCAATTATGCTAGTTGTGAATGTATGTATACAAGTTTTTGATAATGCCAAAAAGGTTACTTGATGAGCATGGATTGAATCAAGTCAAAAGAACAAAAAGTAAATCTAAGATAATAACTTAGTAAATTTGTTTAAAAAATTTCAATTTGATTGCTTTAGTTTGGCCTCAACATGTTTAGTATCAAACACTCTTTTTATCAAAGGCTAAATCAGTTCAAAAAGATATTTTTGAACTGGTAATCGATTACCAGACTGTATAATCGATTACCAGAGAGTTTGTAAAGATATTTTTGACTAACAATGCAAAACTGTTTGAATTTTGATTTGTGTAATCGATTACCAGAATCTTGTAATCGATTACCAGTGAAGAGATTTCAAAAAACCTTTGAAAAGTCATGTCTCTTCAGAAATATAACCGTGTAATCAATTACCAGAATCCTGTAATCGATTACCAGTGAGAAAACTTTAGAAAAGTCTTTTGAAAAGACATATCTCTTCAAACCATTTTGAAAAGGCACAATGGGCCTATATATATGTGTGTGTCTGACTTCAAAAAGTAAGAGAGAGATTTTAAAAAAGAGAACTTAATTGTCAAATGCTCTCTAAACAACTATTGGCCAAACACTTGCAAATCAATTGAGTATTCTTCTAAGATCTTCAATTTGTATTATCATCTCTAAAAGAGAGAAATTCTTCTATACATTCTAAAAACATTGTTGTGATAAAGAGATTGTTCGTCTCTTGACTTGTGAGAATCCTGAACACAAGGGAGAGAAATCCCAAGGTGTGTTAAAAAATTGTAAAGAGTTTACAAAAATATTGGAAAATATCAAGTGGGTTGCTTGAGGACTGGATGTAGGCACGAGAAGTGGCCGAACCAGGATAAAATGAGTTTGCAATTCTCTCTTCCCTTATCTCAGTTATTTTATTGCATTTAAAAGAACAGTATTAAATTGATTGCTTCTTCTTCTTCTTCTTCTTCTGCATTCTGAGCCTATCATATATAATTTAAAAGAGGGTTAAAATTTGTTAATGGGAAAATCTTAAAACTTAATTCACCCCCCCTTGTTAAGTTATTGAGGCCACTTGTCTAACACTAGTAAAAAAGTGCAAAGGTACCATCAACTACAGGTTCCTTGGTAGGGTTCATCTATTGTAGTGCTTCAAACACCTCCTCCTTAGTAAAATGGTCATTCAAAATATTCATCATATAATTCATGACCCTACCCACACCAAACTAGCCACCTCATGAACTCTTGAAGAATTAGAAGTAGTAAAAATATTAGAATAAAATTCAGTCAGAATACCAACTATTTCATCTTCCTCCTTATATGTCACCCATCCTTGTCCAAAAGCTTTTTTTTATAGTATTTCTCATATTCCTCAGCGAAGCCTTTTGGTGGAAAAATTTTGTATTCTTATATCCATCTTTTAGCCAACTAGCCCTTGATCTTTGGCTCCAATAAAATTCCTCTTGACAAAGGAGATTGTCAAGAGTTCTTTCAATTTCCAGCTGCAAAGATAAGTTTTCCTCTATGCTTGGGGCCTTTTATAATTTCTCACTTATTCTATGCTTGTTTTAACTCATTTTTGAACTTCCCATAATTAACTCTCTCTCTCTCTCTCTTTCATCCAATGACATGCTAGTTCACTGTAAGTTTACTAGCAAATCATCTCTAGGTAGCCACGACGAGGCTAGAATGTTATCACATTCTTCTTCCTCGATCCACCTTTGTTCAAATTTATACCAGTGATGCTTCCTCCTGGGTCTCTTCTTTTGGGTTACAAATCCACAATAATAGGATTGTGATATGATGTATATATGGGTTAAGAAGAAACTGCAATCTCATGTCATATATTACTCCAAGCCTCATTTGCTAAGCCATGATCCAAATGTTCATAAATTGTTTGGGGCTCGGCTTTTTTATTCGCCCAAGTAAATTTGGTATCTTCAATCCCCAAATCCTTCAAGTTGCATTCCTTTACTGTGTTTATGAAAGACTACATGCAACCAACAACTATAGGGCACACCCCAATCCTTATACTCCATATGTAAATTTTCATTGAAATTCCTTATACACACTCAGCCAAAGGATTGCACTATCAACCTTCAATTGCTTCATAAGTTCCCAAGTCTTGTATTTGTTATGACTCTTCGGGAACCCATAAACTCCAGTCAAATGATTTTTTTTCCTGTGTTTTGAAAGGAAACAGTCATGTGCATATGATTAAGTGAAAAAAGGATATCAACTCAACATCCAATTGACTATCGCACACAAGCACTAACCCTCCAGCTCTACTTCTTCCTTCCCCAGTACAATCCATCCCAACCATGCAATTCAATTCTCCTACATCCTTAATACAACTCAACTGAGAAAGTTTCTTTTTGGTTTCCATGATGAAAACCTAATACAGAGCTTCGTCTAAGTCCTATGAAAGATAAAGGAAAGGATGTTGAATCCAACGAAACAAGCTAATAGGTACTAGTACCAAAGGGCTTAACCTGTTGAGAAAGCAAGAAGTTGACTCTTTGAGAGGGCCTCTCATCCTAAACTCAAAGATAGGACATTAGATTTGGGAATTGGGCATATAAAGAGAAACATATGCACTTATAACCTAACATGATTTTTGGGATGCAGATGCATGCAACTTTCATCTCGAAATGCAGTAAAATGTAAAAGGTTTTGAATCATGAAAATTGTGTAATGCTTATGACGTTCTTTCCTATTTTTGTGATTTTGATTTTGATTTTATTTTTTTTCTTTTTTCTTTTGTGGAAAACACAGATTGACTGTCTCTTTCTGAAAGACATGATAACTCATGAGACCTCATCCTATCTTTTTGAAAATCTCTTCGGGGACTCCCTCAAAGTGTATGTTTTGTTTGATTTAGTCACTTGACAATTTTGGAGTGATAGCAATGGAGTCGTTTGACATTTAATCAATCAACCGAAATATTGATCCTAGGGTTTGTCCCTTTCTTTTTTTTGTTTAAAACCTTATATTATTCTGCACAACAAGGAAACATAAGGCTTTGGGATCGATCATGCGCCCCATTGAAGGATGGCAATGGATTGTAACACTTTGGTATGTGACTAAGTGAAACTTTCCTGATTTGAGGTCATAGAGTGATGCCAAGGGTCTGTCGATCTCGCTGAAACTTTATGATATGGGCTGATCATGAAAGAATTTATATAACGAAGCTACCCTTGGATTTGAAAGGAATCCCAAAGAGTTTTCATGAGAGACTAAGATCAGATATACCCTACTATCACAATTGTCTTTGGGCATCTTCCACGAGTTCCTGGTCAAATGAGTTTTCTTCTCAAAAGTGCTAGTGCGAACCTCAGGGTTATATATATATATATATATATATATATATTTCAACAATCACAAGCGTGTGCGGGTTCCATTCCAGAATCCAAACTTAAAAGAAAAATTAGTCATTCCTCAATCCACATAAGCTTTATTGGGCTTGTAAGGTGGTCAGGGGTAAGAAGGCTATGAAAGAAAAGATCAGAGAGGCCCAAAGAATGTTTAAGGGTTATATTGAGTAAGAACCTCGAGAGCGTTGCTTGTACTTTTATTCATTTCAACTTTTGGGTTGGTCTCTACTCCTTTTGTCTTATACATTGATCCTTATTACACTTTTGTGCCTTCCTTGTAAAATTAGGAGATCTTTTGTCTCTCTTTTTCTTTACTCGCCTTTGGCCGATTTTATTTTCTTCTTCTTTTCATTGTTGTCCAACTTCATGCATGTGTAGTTTGCATTGCTCTTCTCGCCAGTTTAGCGGTGGTTCCTACTTGGGGTTTCTATTTTGTTTTTGTTGTTTTTTTTGTGTTGTTTTTAGAAAACAAGTATGCTTTGGCTCAGAGGGGGTAGCAAGGGATAAATTAGTGTTTGAGATGTTGAAACACGACCATGTGTCATTTCAAATCTTGACATAGATCCTTTTGCAGTTTGGATTTCGAGTCCAATCCCCTGATAAACACGCTCCTTATTGTTTTTTCCTTTTTTATTTTTTATTAATCCTAATTTTTGCCTAGGCCGCCCTTTCGGGTTTTCGACCTACCGGGTAAGAACTTCTGATTTGCCCCTAGGTTTGCTTGAGGCTCATGCATGGTGCCTCTCATTGCCCCAGTGTAGGGCTCTAAGGTATCTATTGTTGTCTTTTGTCATGACCTTGTAGCAGTAAAAGAAATTGTGCAAGTTCTCAAAAATGAATTTTCAAGGACGAGAAATATTTAAAAGATTTTCGATTGACAGATTAAGTCAAATGACTCCTGTTCTTGATAACTCACTTTTCTCTCAAAAAGAAAACTTTTAATAATGATAAAATGAGGTCACATGAATTTATGTACTTCTTATTTTTGATTTGGAATACAGTCAATCAAACACTTTTTTTTTTGAACTTTTTACTTTACTCGTCGTTTACGGCACCCTCACCAAACGTGGAGAACGAGCAATTTTTGATTGAACAGACTTGGAGATCAACTTAGGAGAGCATGTCACTTGAGCAAACCAACCAACGACTTACATTCATATTCCAGTGAAAGTTAAATAAGCAAAGATGTAATTGTGAAAGAATGAGAGACAAGGACATCAAATTTATCCATATTATTAGCATTGTGGTTGTTGTTTACAATAATGGCATAAACCTGGAAAACCTAATGAGTCATTAGAGACATCTAACAACAACCTTCAAATTGCTCTAAGCATCATACAGAGTATTGCTTGACGACATTAGAACTCACGAGCGACTTTCCTCCTCGAATCTCAGCCAGCCTGCATCAATCAGACTTTGCACCTTATGTTCAGGGTCATACAATGCTTAATGGAATGCCCTGGAACTCCTCCATGATAAGCACATGTCATGTTGGGGTTGTATCTACTGGGAAACAGAGGTTGATAAATCTTTGCTGGGCATATAACTGCCATTGCATTATCGAGCAGATAGGGGAGTAAGTTAGCATATGGCATTGGAATTGGGATGAATTCAACATGCTTCTTTTCTGGAAAATTCCTTCCCTAGTTGGTGTTTTGATTGGCATTAGGGATGGTGTTTGGTCTTGGATATGCATCGGGTGGATTTTGTGGCCGATTTGGGGATGACCTTTGTGGATGATTGGGCGTTCTTGGCTGGTAGGGTGGTGGGTAATGAGAAGGATTGATATTGGCCGAGTATTGATATTGTTGAGCTAATAGGAAATTTGACCGTGTAGGAACGGCAACTACAACATGGGTTTCTACCTCCTTCTTATTCTCTCCATTTGCCCCAGGCTTCCTATTCATCAAAGTAGGATAATCAAATTTGCCTCTTCTCAGACCCACTTCGATTCTTTCGCTGGTGAAAACTAAATTGGCAAAGCTTGAAGGCATGTAACCCACCATCTTGTCATGGTATAACACCAGTAACATGTCTACTATCATTGTTATCATCTCCCTCTCCATCATTGGGGGAACTACTTGAGATGCCAGATCCCTCCACCTTTGGGCGTATTCTTTGAAAGATTCATGCTCCTTCTTATACATGTTATGTGGTTGCATTCTATCTGGAGCCATATCAAAATTGTATCGATACTGCCTAATGAAGGCAACCATTAGGTCCTTCCAATAATGGACTCGGGAAGGTTCCAGATTAGTATACCAGGTGACGGCTACCCCAATAAGACTTTCCTAGAAGAAATGCATCAACAATTTTTCATTTTTTGAGTATGCCCCCATTTTCCTGCTGTACATCTTCAGGTGATTCTTGGGGCAAGTAGTCCCCTTGTATTTATCGAAATCCGGCACCTTGAACTTCGGAAGGATAACGACGTCGGGCACTAGGCACAATTCTGTCATGTCAGTAAAGGCATAATCTCCGCCTCCTTCAATAGCCCTCAGCCTCTCCTTTATATGATCAAATCTCTCCCTTTCCACCATAACAGGAGGGACTCTTCCCACCACAAAATGCAAGGGTTATGGTTGTGGGCGATACTAAGGCCCACCCAAAGTGTTTGGCAAGGGTATGTCACAAAACGCCTCCCCTCAGCGGCATATCTGACGTGAGGCTCCAGGTCGACTAGATTATGGTCTTGAGGTGCTTCATGTGTCTCCCCCACGGGTTGAGAGATTTTTGCATGACCAGATTGGGGATGTTGGCTCTCAATGGGTGTCGCAACCTACCCTTCGGTGGGAGGGCAACACGGGGCTCATGGGTGCGTCTTCCATGGGAGGAGAACGCGCGGAGTCGCCACCAACGTTTATTTGAGGAAAACGTCAAAAAAACCGAAAAAGATGCAATCTACGAACTTTAAGTGTGAAAGGTTCGGGAGTTGTTTTTACGCACGGGGAAGGTATTAGCACCACACACGTCCGTCACAAGGGACAATAGCCTTTAATCAAGTGTGCAAATATGACTTCAAAATGTTTTATTTTCCCCTTTTTTATGTCTTTTTGTGTTTTTATGCCTTTTTGTATTTGTTTATCTTTTTTGTGGTCGACAAGGGTGTTTCCCTCGCTCCTATGTATCCTCAATTGCGATGAGGAAATCAGACCTACGTAGTTCTTTTTAGAACTAAACGTTGGTTAAGTTGTTTTTATATTTTTTCACAAGATATATTTTAACCGAACAAAAGGTCATTTAAGGCTTTGAACCATTAAACGATCTTTTGATTTTGAAAGGAGAGAAACGTTAAGGCATTGGACCATTAATGATCTCTTGGTTTTTCAAAGTAGAGAAACGTTAAGGCATTGGACCATTAACGATCTCTTGGGGTGGTCGACCAATGTGGGGCTATTGCTCCTACGTATCCTCAATTGCGATGAGGAAATCAGACCTACGTAGTTCTTGCAAAAGCGGTAATATGGGTTGATTTTATGCTTTTGAACGGTCCATGTTAACCGATAAAAACAAAGAGGACCGTTTAAGGCGTTGGACCTTAAAATGGTTTTAAGTGACTTTTGCGGACAAAGCTTGATTTGTGAGTTGATTTTAGCCTTAGTTTCACTTTGGTTATTAGTCAATTCATTCAAGGAAACTTCCAAAGAAAAACGTCCGATTGATTTTTTTAGATTATTTTATTCAAAGATATTTTGATTACTTTATTATTATTTTTTCAAGATATTTTGATTATTTTATTATTATTTTGCTTTAACGGTGATTAAACGAGATTACAACAAAAATAATCGGTTGAAATTCATTTAATCATTTATTAGGTGAGAAACGGCTTAAATAAACGGTAAAAAGCTCGTTAAAGCAGAAGAAAAGAAAACTGAAAGTAAGAGAAATTAAAGTGAAAGTACACAAAACAAGTAAGGACCACTAAGGGTGCATAGAATGAATTGAAAGATTCAATTTCGGGAACTTACCGGTTGAAGACTGAAGAACGACGAAGAACGAACAAAGAACGATGAAGAATTTCCACAGAATCGCTTACGGAAGCGATACGGAAGCACTTCGACTCGATTTTTCTTCACGAAAACGTGTTTTTTGCCCAAAATAGTCTATTTTTCTTCACTTAGGGGTCATGAATATTTTTGAAACAACCCCCCTCCCCTATTTATAGGGAAAAAGAGAGGTGCTTGCAGCCCAGAGACTTAATGAAGAAGATTTCTAAGCGCACCCGAACTACTAAGTTCACCCCCCTTTTCGTATTTTATGGAAAAGTTACGGAAGCCTTACGAATGTGTTTCGGATTTGATTTTCATCTTTTTTTCTCTTCCCTTTCACCAATGTTAAGTGAAATATGCTTACCCAAGGTTTTCGGAAATTTTACGAAAGCCTCGGAAACCATTTTTCAAAAGCGTGGAGGAGCTTGCCGCCCAATTTCTTCCTCCTTAAGCAACCCAACTTCCAAAATATTTCGGAAGGGCCTAGACTCGAATTGCTATTTACACCCCTATCTTGATAAATTCACCCCCCCATTTTTGTGTTTTTGGCTGTTTTCTTTCCGAAACGTTACGAAACTTTACGGATTACATAACAACACCCATTTTCTTTCTGGAATGTTGCGAAACTTTACGAATTACGCAACAATGCCCTTTATGACTTCCGGAATGTTGCGGAACTTGACGGATTGCGCAACAATGCTTCTTTTCGACTTCCAGAATGTCGCGGAACTTTACGAATTATCTAACGATGGGTGTTAAGTACCTCGAGGCGGTCAAGCAAAGGTTGCATGCCACCAAACAATGGTCCCCGGATGAAATTAGGGTATGACAATGGGTGTGGGAGTAGAGTTGTCGATGTTATCATCAGGAGCATGTGAAACATTGGGTGGCAAGCCATATGGTGGGAAGCAATGCTTGCTTTGGACCTACACAAAATGGGGGCCACCCGTACTTCCTAATGCTTTGCCTCCCTGACCTGCCATGTTCGAGGCTAGACGATTTACTTGGTTGAGACCAGATGGGTGAGTTGGGTCTACCTCAGTGGCAGTACTTGCGGCAACGACTATAGCCTTGTTGACCTCCATCATTTTTCTCATACTCATCATGGCTTCCATCATTGTGGTCATTTGCTCTTTCATGACCTCCATGTCGTCCTTGATTTGCTCTTGCACCTCCTCTATTTCACTCATCACTCTAACTTTGGCACACGTTCGGTAAGGGCACCGTAAAGCGCATTTTTTCCTTATGATTACAATGATTACGGTTTTGATTTCAAGGAAAGAATGCAATGAGCAATGCAACCAAATGTGAAAATAAAAAAAGCATGGATGTATGTGAATGATATATTGTTGAAGTATTGCAAGTTTTACACAGGACATTCAGTAGAACATAGGGTCGAATCAATTCAGATTTTCATTAAAGCAACATGGTTCATCATATCTTGTCAAAGTCAAAGTGAAATTGGAAATAAAACATGGACATCAGTAGTCCTTAATTTTGTAAATTATTTAGCTCAATCATGTGTTGGCAGTAGCCAAAGAAGCTATGTAAACTCAATCCCTCTTCTGCCCCAACTTTTGCAAGCTGGTTACTTCCATACTTGACCTTGACTTGATGAAACCCTTTTCTTAAAAGCATGTGCTTATTTCAACCCCATAATCCAAGGATATAAATTTTGATTGTCAATACTTTGACAACATATCATATAGACGAATGACTAAGGCATACTTATGCTATGCATGACAAATGTAATTATGAGATCGACATGAGACGCCTGAAGAACCATCATTTTGTGGTTAACAATGCATTAGGTACCATGCTCACATGATTTTCAATCATTTTTCAAGAGAAATGAGTGTATAATCCCAACATGGTTTGTTTATAGCTATCATCATGGTACCCAACACATGTAACTAATAATGCGGTGTAAACTTTCATGCTTCATTGTGACTTTCTTTTTGTTTTTTTTTTTTTTTGCAAAGGAAGATGCAAGGATCATGCATGAGTGAACATAACATGTGAACAATGAAAATAGAATGTATGCAGTTGGCAGAACAAAAGCATGCTAAATGAAGATGTATGATAATGCAATGACTCATGCATTGATAAATGATAAATGGAGGAATGATATATGTCCATTATGATGTCGTGAAGAGATGCATGATGCGATCATGGAACAAGCTAGAGTGAGTTTGCTATGTGCCCCCCTAATTTAGGAACCTAATGGAAAGGATCCAAAAGTCCCCTTCTAGTGACAACTCCTAAGGGTAGTTTCATGTAACTTTACTGGCTTCTAGAGATATCATCCTCTTAGGTAATACATTGTGGCGATAGGGACTATTAGTGACAATGCATCACTAAAAGAGGAAAACTTTAGATGAGGTTTCACTGTTATCAAGCGAGTCGGAGACCCAACATGACCACATATCGACCTCCACTCCTTATGGCTCATATATACCCGGGTATAAGGCCTAATATCTCAATGTGTGTGCAAAGGTGTAGGTGCCATGTGTGCATAGAACAAAAATATTTATAACTACGAATGTAATAGATAGACAGACACACACCAAACACAATAACACATCAAAGTTTATACACAAATATGGACAAAATGAAAGATAAAAGAGAAAAGGAAAAATAAAGAAGTCACGATAAAACATTGCACACTGATCGAATGCCTTAACTCTTTAACAGTCCCCAGTGGAGTTGCCATCTGTCACAACCTACCATTCGACGGGAGGGCGAGGTGAAATGAAAAACACGTTCGTCTCCTGGGGAGAAAACGAGTGGGAGTCGCCACCAACGTTTATTCGATGAAAACATTAGAAAAACCGAAAAGAGGTCTGTGAATTTTGAAAAGAAAGGTTCGGGAGTTGTTTATGCATGTGGAAGGTATTAGCACCCCATGCGCTTGTCACAAGGAACGAAAACCTTTAATTAATTGTGCATAACGTGACTTCAAAATTATTTATTTTTCCCTTTTATATTTCTTTGTTTTTTTGGGGTCGACAAGGGTGCTACCCTTGCTCCTACGTATCCTCAGATACGATGAGGAATTCAGACCTACGTAGTTCTTTAAGTCTGAATGTTTATGTGTTAAATTGATTTTTATATTTTTGAAAGATTTATTTTAATTGCGAACAAAAGGTTGTTTAAGGCGTTGGACCTTGAAATGATGTTTTCAATTTTGATAAGCGGAGAGAATCGTTAAGGCATTGAACCTTGAAACGATCTTTTAAATTTGAAAAGCGGAGAGAATCGTTAAGGCGTTGGACCTTGAAATGATCTCAAGTGATTTTTGATAAAAATAAGTTAGTTATGAGTTGGTTTTATCTTGGTTTTGTTTATTAACTTTCAATCTCTTTAAAGACAACTTTATAACACTAGTGATTGGTTAAGATTGAACTTTACAAAGAAAAACGAGATCGCCGATGATAGATGGAGGAAATGAATATGCACAAAACAACAAGGGGGACCCTTAAGGGTGCATAGATCACATTCAATCCTTAAAAACAAAACTAATCGACAATCGCACGAAGAACACCGAACAAGGAACGGCGTAGAGATTTATCACAGTCGTGATTCGGCAGTGCCTCAGCTTCGTTTCCTCTTCTTTCTTCTTCTTCTTTCTCTCTTCTCTCAATTCCCTCAACTTCTGAACCTTGTAACCTCCCCTCAGCCTCCCTAGCACGCCTATTTATAGGAAAATGGGCACTTGGGGCAATGGCAGCTCACCCAGGCAAGCTAGTTCCTTCACCCTGAAGTAATTTGAGGGCCCAAGTGAGCTAGAGGCTAGCCTGGGTGAGCTAAGGTTCAAGAAACTCAATGAAAAAACCCTTTTGCCCCTCTTTTTTTGGTATTTTTTTGCATTCTTGATCGAAACACTAAATGGTTCTTTGCTTTGCACTATAACTGAAGTTCAACACCGTAAGTCAACTATCAAGGATCAAAAGATCAACGAACGATAGTCCCCAGATGAAATTAGGGTATGACACATTGCTCATTGCATTCTTTCCTTGAAATCAGAACTGTTATCATTGTAATCAAAAGGAAAGAACACGCTTTACGGTGCCTTTACTGAACGTGTGCCAAAGCTAAAGTGATGAATGAAATAGATGAGGTATAGGAACAGATGAAGGTCGACATGGAGGCCATGAAAGATCAAATGACCACAATGATGGAAGCCATAATGAGTATGAGAAAAATGATGGAGGTCAACACGACTATAGTCGTTGCCCCAGGTACCACCATTGAGGTGGGCCCGACTCACCCATTTGGCCTCAATCAAGTAAATCATCCAGTCTCGGATATGGTAGGTCAAGGAGGCAAAGCATTATGAAGTACGAGTGGCCCCCATTTTGTACAGGTCCAGAGCAAGCATTCTTTCCCACCATGTGGCTTGCCTCCCAACTATACACCACCCAATGTTGCACACGCTCCCAGTGAGAATGTTGATAACTCTGCTCCTATACCCATTGAGAGCCAACATCCCCAATCTAGTCATGCACAGGTCCCTTAACCTATGGGGAAGACACATGAAGTACCACGAGACCACACTCTAGCTGACTTTGAGCCTCACCTCGGATATGCCACTGAGGGGCAAGCATTTGGTGGCATACCCCTGCCAAACACTTTTGGGGACCCTCAGTATCACCCACAACCATAAACATAACCCTTACATTTTGTAGTGGGAAGACTGCCTCCTGCCATGGTGGAAAGGGAAACATTCGATCATATAGAAAAAAGGCTGAGGGCCATTGAAGGAGGCAAAGATTATGCTTTTGCTAACATGGCAGAGCTGTGCCTAGTGCCCGACGTTGTCATACCTCCGAGGTTCAAGGTGCCAAATTTCGATAAGTACAAAGGGACTACTTGCCCCAAGAATCACCTAAAGATGCACTGCAGGAAAATGAGGGCATATGCGAAGGATGAAAAACTCTTGATGCATTTTTTTCAAGAGAGTCTAACTGGGGCGGCAATCACTTGGTACACCAATCTGGAATCTTCCCAGGTCCGTTCCTAGAAGCACTTAATGGTTGCCATCATTAGGCAGTATCAGTACAATTATGATATGGCTCCTTATAGAATGCAGCTACAGAACATGTGTAAGAGAGAGCATGAATCTTTCAAAGAATGCGCCCAAAGGTGGAGGGATCTGACAGCTAAAGTAGCGCCCCTAATGACGAAGAGGGAGATGATAACAATGATAGTGGACATGTTACCGGTGTTCTACTATGAGAAAATGGTGGGTTATTGTTAGTCGATGAATACGACTAACTTTTATATATAAAACTTGTGTATATTGTATCAAACTTCTCCAATTTATAGTTGTTTTGTAATATTATAAGTACTTTCTATTAAATATAGGTAATAGATAATTTATACTTTTGTTTTGTGTGTTTAATAATCAATTTCTCTCAATTTCAGGTTAATTAGGAAAATTGGAAAAAATGTTGTTTTCACCTTCTCGCTAAGCCAATTTGTTGGCTTAGCGAGCATTCGCTAAGCGCAAGGAAAAAGCCAGAAGAAGATGAGCTGTCAAGTTCGCTGAGCGCACCGCTCCAGGTCATCAAGTGCACCGCTTCAACTCATCCGCTAAGCGAGATAAGCACGCTAAGCCAAAATCCACTTATGCGCGCTAAGCTATTCAGATTTGCGCTAAGCGCATGAGCACAAACCAATCCACCTATTTAAGCTTGAAATAAGATTTTTTGTGGGAGTTTTGGCATTTTTCCTTGAGAAGCCTCTGCATGCATGAGATTCTGGCCTTGGCTTGAAGCTTTTGCATGTTTAGGAAGTTCTAAAGAGAGAAAGGCCCAAATTCCAGAGAGTTCTGAGAGATTTTGCTGTGTAAAGATCCGCAAAGACAAGAGCTCGAAGTGGAAGCCGTTTTGAGAGCTTGAGATGAGTTTGTGAGTGATTGTGAGATCCTAGAGGTGAAGGAGACATCCTCACCAGTTATATTTTTGCAATCTTTCATCTTGTTCTTCTCTGTGGTTTAAAGGAGGTTTCCGGACTATGGAAAGATAAATCCTCTGTTGGATCTTCCCTGTAGGTACCTGATATAAATATATTTCTATCTATGTAATGATGTTTTGTGTGTTCTCTGTGCTATCTGCTTTTCATTCCAGTATGCCTTTACCTTGATCACGTAGATGCATGCTTTGTTAGGGTCATTCAATAGTGGAAACTGGTCTGATTCTAAAGTAGTTGATAGTACGAGGCTAAGTTGTTGTACTATCACAAGGAATCGGGGTACAAGAACTTAGTTGTGTATGTGTGTCTTAATGCAGTTCTGGTTGAGTTTAGTCTTACAAGAGGAATCTGCGGATGAGGCTTGATCAGGATTAGGCTAGGCTATTATGAGGAATCAGGGTCTAGCATTCCAGGAGACAACATAGGAATACATGAGCATTGTTAGATAGAGAACGTCCATTTTAGCATCAAGAACCTATTAGGAAGACCAACGCGTTCTCTACTTGTTTTTACACAACATTTCTCTTGTGTGATTTTCTTTCTTTTTGCATAGATAGTTTATATACCTAATCATAACCACAATCATCTTTTCATACCAGACACCTATTTACCGAAATAGCTTGCCAAATAACATAAGTTCCCCGAGAGTTTGATACTCGGTTCTTACCGTTTTATACTACTTGTGCGATTCAGTACACTTGCCAGTCGCGAACGGTTACATGCCTTAAAGCTTTACAGATATAGTGTTTGTTGGCGAGAGGATCGAAGTGGGTCTGAGAAGAGGCAAATTTGATTATGTTGTTGTTCACTGAAAACTTGTTCCACTGGTCAACGATGCTAATCAACAAGTGTACTGAACCTACTTTGATGTTGCTAAATATTTTTCTCTATTTAACGATGTTTTAGTGTTCTTATGTTGAAAACAACTACCCAAACCAAGATCCCTCGAGTGAATGGGCCTAACTCTATTTAAACTTCATCTTTGATCCCTCAACAAACTCAGTTTAAACGAGTTGCATTAAGATTACAGCATAATATAAGCTAAATCACTGCACTCCGTCCCCAGACATACAGTTTTCTAGCCTGCTCTATCAAGTTCTAAGGTTTTAAAGCACTTCCCAGTACTAAAAATCCTAACTTTACATACAAATGGGTGATCAAGCCACAAGCATGCAAGAAATAGGTGCAGATAGAAGCAATGAACATATAAAAACAACTTTAAATAAATAGTGACAGAATATTACATCAAATATTCAGAAAAAATCCCCAACAAAAGGTTTAGCCATCCATTGCAAGTTAGTAACTTTAAGCACAAAGGATAGATTTTTGAAGAAAAACTAAGGTGACAAATGGATGAGGATGTCTCCTCCACCCCTAGAACCCTAAAATCACTCTTAAAACCTAAACTCTCTTGAAGGCTAGAGCTTTGCTCTATTTTTTGTCTCTCTGGGTGTGTCTCTTTGTTTTCTCTGTTGTCCTCTCTCATTGTCTTTATTTTTATGTCAACTTTAGTGGTTTAAAGGCTCCTTGATGTTTCAGATTTTGAAGGCTCGCTTAGCACCATTTGTTCGCTAAGCGTGAGTAAGTGAATTCTCGCTTAGAGAGCTGGGCATGCTGAGCGTGAGAAAGGACAAACTACTCGCTGGGTGAGCTTGCGGCGCACTGAGTGCGGGCATCTAAGACATATCCTCTTCTAGGGTTTCCCCATGTGCTAAGTGGCTGAGTGCCTCGCTTAGCGGATATCACTCGCTAAGCGCATATGCCTCGCTTAGCGAGACACCAGCTGCTAGACCTTCTCTTCATTTGGCCTGAAACTGAAATTGATTCACATTAATTTACAAAAAAGGGAGTATCTGCTGAGCAAAATCAACTAAACATGAAAATATGTACAAATCCTACAAAAAGAACCATAAATTGAGGGAAAGATGCTAATTTCATATAACTATTCAATACAAAAGTTAGTCGTAACTGATGACTAACAAACTCCTCCAAATTTATAGTTTTGTTTGTCCTCAAGCAAAGAAATAATAGTTTACTTGTCCTTAAGTGACAGAATTCACAGTGGTTAATCAAAAGATGTGTTTGTTCCAAAACATTCAATCACATGACATAAGTAGCAAAAAATGCTTCAACCAACAGCTCTTCACAAAGATATGCAGAATTTCAAAGATATGAACATGCTTGTTAAGTAGCACAAGTGAAATAAGCTAGCAAGCAAGACAAATATCAAGGAAGGTTCATCAAGCCAATGCCTCAAGGTCACTGTTTCTCTCCTAAGCCCAAGTGTTTAAGGCAACTCTTCAATTCAACAACCAACACAAGTCTTAACTTTTGAATTTCATCTCATGACATACAATCACAAACACACAACTTGAATTTGAAGGACTTTCCTTGCTTGTAATGAGGCTGGGCTGCAAACAATTCATGGTTTTTCTAAGATGCAAAAACTTAGGTTCTAGGAAAGCATTCATCCTTAGATCAACTCTTTTCTTTTTATTCCAGCTTCTATTGACTTGCCACATACATTTAAGGCACTTAGCTTAGGTAGCAACACACACAAACTTTTATTCTTGAAATTCCTCTCTTTTTTATTCTTTTTTATTTTAGAAGTTTTTATTTACTGCTTCTTGACGCAATTTATGTGTGGCCGTTATTTGTCTCACCATAATTACCATCACCCAACATCTTCCCTCAAATTTGGGACAAATTTGCTTTGAACCATGATGCTCTCCTACAACCTAAGGAAAGGTAGATGGAGATTATAATTCAACAAGCTCAAGGTTCAACTCAATCAATCATATTCAAGCTCAAAATGGGTGCAAGGGATTCAAAGGTAAGCTATTTGGCTAAGTGGCTAATTCAATCAATCACGACCTTCATCATTTCCAAAATCATGCATTCATTCAGTATTCAGAGATTCATGCAAAAATCGGTACTCAATGCTAGTCGTTCTCTCACAGTTAAGGTTCACACAACTCACCAGGTTATGGCTAATGATTACCTTCATAATTTATCTGTCAAACAAACTAACAATTTCACTCACGTGTCCTTAATTCATGTTTTTTTTTCTCTTCTAATTACTGCATATTTATTCAAAGCACATGATCTAACATCGCAATTCACTCAAATCACGCAATTGATCAATTTCAAAATCATTCACAAACACATGAATTTTTAAACCAAAACAAACCACTGCAATATATAAATGTAAACTGTTCAAAAAGCTGTAAAATTTGCTGAAAAAGTAAATAACTAAACTAAAACTGAAATGTAAAAATTGTATCTAAAAAGCCGAAAAATAAATCATGATCCTGTCATTACTCATCCTGCACCGGTGTATGATCATCCTGAGGTGAGGAAGGGGCATCCTGGGCTGGCTGAGGAATATCCTAAGCTGTAGTGGGCCAGGGATCCCAAGTGCTCTGCACCGCTGCCAAATTAGCTGCATAATCAGTGTCCTTAGTGCCATCCTCATCCTCTGAAACCTCCACTAATGGTGTGGCAGCAGGTGAAGTCTGTGGAGTGGCCTCAGGTGTCACCTCCGGCTGTGGCTGCGACTCTGGATGCGGCTCCTGGGCTGTAGGAGCCTCACCTCCCCACAAAGGAGAAGGTTGGACTCCTAGCCAGGCCACCTAGGCCATAAATGCCTCCATGCTCATGATGGGCCAATGCTGAGCCAAGTCGTGGATACTCTGCATCACTAGGCATAAGCCATGGTGTAGGCTTTGTAACATCGACACTGATAACTCTGCTCTGAGCGGAGGTGCCGGAAGGTGTTGGGGCTGATGCTGGTGGTGGTGGAATTGGAGCAGAAGGAGCTGGAGCTGAGGAGGAAGGAGCAGAAGTAGAAGCCTCAGGTCCTCAAGCCCGAGTCTTGCGGGTCCCCGAAAATGTGATTGAGGGATCATTCGGGTTCCAGCAATTTTTCCGGATATACGCCAAATTAATGGCAAGGCTCAAGGACTCAAATGTGAGAGAATTGGATATGACTCATCTGGCTACGCACAAGGTTGTGATGAGTGTAGGAAAGCCAAGCCGAGAGGAGTTGGTCTGGGCCATCTAAGAGATCTACCCGGAAATGAGCGAGCCCAAGTCCATATCCATCTTCATCACCAACCTGTATACCAACCTCACCCTGTCCATATTAAGATCAGAAGTGTGAGATGTGGGGGCAAGGTTGGAGTATAAGAGCAAACTCCAAGTCTACGCCAAAGTGGTGAGGTCCTTCCTCAGGAGCTTCCAGGGTGCCCCTTCAGCATTAAGAACAAAACCGTGCCCTGGAATACAGAGTCTGGCGGCGAGCTCCTGAGGGTCTAGGTGTGAATGACGAAATTGGGAGTATGTGGTGTAGTGCTCCCTAGGCTCCAAGATCACTAGGGTCTCCAGGAATGAGTTCAGGGACTTAGCATCAAACTTTATCAACTTCCCCTGCACTCGAGCCTGCCTGGGGGATTTATCTTCAGGGTCATAGAGATTGGCATAAAACTCCTTGACCAGGGCTTTATGCCAGCTCTACCTCTCAAGCTCCCAACGGAACTCGTTGTACTCTGTGACGTATAGGACGACGTTCCTCTCCGGAAGGATGTTCTGGGAGTGAATGTTCTATGCATATCTCTCCCAAGCGCCCATAGATATGAATCTAGTGGTGTCATAGGGCTCCCTGGGTCTGGAGGCGGTAGCTTTTCTCTTTCTAGAGGTCATCTGCATAAAAAAGAATCACATGAATTGAATTAGACAGGTTTTATTTCAAACTGAAAGTAGAAAAATAAAACAAAAAAACAGACTGGGCGCTTAGCGAGACTGACTCACTTAGCGTGACAACATAAAAACAAAGACTCTGCCTAAGCGAGACACACTCGCTTAGCTGACACAACACAATGGCTAAGTGAGCATGGCTCGCTAAGCCTTATTCTCTAACAGAGAGCTAATTGCACTTAGCGAGACTGACTCGCATAGCGTGACACACTACATAGGCTTAGCGCCAGCAGGCGCTTAGCCCAACTTGACCACTGGAACATAATTAGCTTAGTGAGCAGGCTCGCTAAGCCTAATTCAAAAACAGAGAAGAAATTGTGCTTAGCGAGCATGGCTGGCTTAGCGCATGAACAAAAATTCAGAAAATACAATTGCTTTAGGCTTAGCGAGACTGCCTAGCTTAGCCACCAACAACCTCTTAGACTTTGACCCAAGCAAACTAACTCGCTAAGCACGACATGCTAGCTTAGCGGGTTCATACGAACTCAGAAATAAAAACTGGAAATTTAAACGCTTGCTAAGCCAAAGTGTAGTGGCTTGGCAAGTTCATACAGAAATGCATAAATTCAACAAAAATGATGAACACGCTTAGCGGGACAGGGCCGACTTAGCGAGTTCATCAGAAAACCCATAAATTTATCACAAATTGATGAACTCGCTTAGCGAGCAGGCTCGGTTAGCGAGTACATCGAAAATTCCAGAAAAATTGGGGCTTTGAAGCCCCTATGATGCAATCCTACCCCGCAAGGGCATTGGATAGAAGACTCCAAGTAGATTGGGCCAGAGATGCAAGAGAAGACCCTAGGGTTCTTATGAGCCTTAGGATAGATTTCGGGTCCATGGGCTAAGTATGAGCCCACTTATCTTTGTACATATTAGATTAAGGTTTCATTATTTTTGGGCCTTGTATTTAGGGCTCTGTAATGTAGGTAGGGTACCCTAGAAATGTAGGATTTTTCAGCCCTTGTATTTTAGGGCACCTAGACTAGTTTTTTGTATTAGGGATAGTTTTGTAATTTCACATGCATTAAGTGAATATTTGATGTGTGTGTTGGAAAATAAATTTAATTGAGTTTGGAGAAGCCCAATCCAATTAAATTTTAGAGGGGGAGGTCAACATTTGCTTGCTACACCCCATTGCCACATCATATAGTCACACTTTGTGCATGTCCTTCATGCTTTACATGCCTCATGACACCTAAGCACACTTAGTGGAAAATCTCATGATGGCTCCATTGGAGCTTGTAGGCCTAGGATCTTCTTCATCAATGGATTCCTTTGCTTCTTGGAAGATGAATGGCAGCAGAATGGAGAAGGAAGAGAGAGAGGAGACGCCACTTCAAGGAGAAGATGAGTCTAGAAGAAACTCACCACCATAGGAGGTCATGGATAAGAGCTTGGAGGAAGAAGGAGATAAATGAAGGGAGAGGAAGAGAAGAGCACAAAATTTTGTGCTCTAAAAGAGCTCTGAAATCTGAAGTTTAATTTTCAAATGATCAAAGTTCCAAAAAATGCACACACATGACCTCTATTTATAGCCTAAGTGTCACACAAAATTGGAGGAAAATTTGAATTTCTATTCAAATTTCACTTGGATTTGAAATTGAATTTGTGGAGCCAAATTTTGGAGCCAAAATTTCACTAATTATGATTAGTGAATTTTAGTTATGGTTCAGCCCACTAATCCAAGATCAAGTCCAAGATTCTCCACTAAGTGTGCTTAGGTGTCATGAGGCATGTAAAGCATGAAGGACATGCACAAAGTGTGACTATATGATGTGACAATGGGGTGTAGCAAGCAAATGCTCACCTCCCCCTCTAAAATTTAATTGGATTGGGTTTCTCCCAATTCAATTAAATTTATTTTCCACAAATATTCACTTAATGCATGTGAAATTACAAAACTACCCCTAATACAAAAAACTTGTCTAGGTGCCCTAAAATACAAGGGCTGGAAAATCCTACATTTCTAGGGTACCCTACCTACATTATGGAGCCCTAAATATAAGGCCCAAAAATAATGAAACTTTAATCTAATATGTACAAAGATAAATGGGCTCATACTTAGCCTATGGGCCCGAAATCTACCCTAAGGCTCATGAGAACCCTAGGGCCTTCTCTTGCATCTCTGGCCCAATCTATTTGGAGTCTTCTATCCAATGCCCTTGCGGGGTAGGATTTCATCACTCTAACTATAGGTCCCTATTAGGCCTCAAAAACCTAAGAAATTCACACCAAAACAACCAACATTATACGTATAGTAAAAGCCCTAACAACATGCATTCTAATAACTAACCAAACAGCATCAGAATCAACACAAAATCAAAGCTTTCAGAGAACCAAACATGGCTTCTACCCTATAGTTCAAAAAACAGAAATTAAAAGGTTAAGTGAAATGCACTTACTTGGATTGCTGAGTAGAATGAGTGGAGATGAGGGCAAAGAAGTAGAGAGCATGGAAGCTCAGTGCAAGAAATGCAGAAATGCCAATGCTAGAGAAGAAGATTAATGAGTTTTGCACAAAAAGTAACTGCCTTAGGTAGTTAAGCCTTATTTTTAGTAGTTTCGACTATCGTGCTTAGCGCGAGTGGCTCGCTAAGCGAGAACACGATGATGTTTGAGTTTTCAAATTTTAAATTCACGCACTTAGCAGGACAGGCTTGCTTAGCCCAGTTCAAAAATTAGAAAACCCGAGAAGGATTTGGGCTTAGCACGAAAAGTACGCGCTTAGTGAGATCTGTAGCTCTGATTGGTCTATAACTTTCGCTTAGCGGGACATGTGTCGACTTAGCGAATTAATGCCTCATGATGTAGTAGTGAGGCATACTTAGCAAGATGGTCTCACTTAGCGCAATTCCAAACCCGAGAGGAATTTGGGCTTAGCGGGCATGACCCGTTGCGCCCAATTAACATAAGGGTCCAGGCAAAGAGGAAATTGCGCTTAGTGCATGGATGCGCTTAGTGGGACTATGATGCGCGCTTAGTGAGATGACCCGCTTAGCCCAATTCCATTAAATGCAATTCCAGAGAAGTTTTTTTGGGCTTAGCGCATAGGTCTCGCTTAGCGAGGCCCCTTCAACCAATAGGTAGGGGTTGTCACGCTTAGCACGGATGGTTACTCGCTCAGCGCATGCATGATGATTTGCTTAGCGCACAGAGCGCGCTGAGCGAGTGGATGACTGGAAAAAAAATCTAAGTTATTCCTCATCCACAACTTCAAAGAAGCTTTAACAACCCCATGTATAATACAAAACATGCTGATGACTTACTTTAGCAATCACAAACAAGTTGAAACCTAGCTATATGTAATTATTAATGAAAATAAAGAAAAAAAAACTGGGTTGCCTCCCAGCAAGCGCTTCTTTAACGTCACTAACTTGATGTATGTTACCTTATGGGTCTGGAGCAAGCTTTGCTCTGGCCACCAGAACCATCTCATTCTTAATTTCCTCCATCTTAGAACAGATGTTCTGGTCAAGTAAGTGCTTTTCTGAATCAAATAAATCAAATTTGATCTTCTGATCATCTACACCCATTTCCATTTTACCTTTCCCCATATCCACCACACAATTGGCGGTTAACATGAAGGGATGGCCCAAAATCAGAGGGATCTCAGCATCCTCTTCAATGTCCATGACAACAAAATTCGTAGGGAAGGTAAAGTGTTGCACCTTGACCAAAACATCTTCAATCACGCCATAAGGCCTTTTGATAGAACGATCTGCCAGCTACAATGTCATTCTTGTTGGCATAATTTCCAACTCTCCAATTCTTCTGCACATGGAGAGAGGCATCAAATTTATGTTGGCCCCCAAATCAATGAGAGCCTTTCCAACTGACACTGCACCAATAGAGCAAGGGATTGTAACACTCCCTGGATCCTTGTATTCAGGTGGAAAGATTCTTTGAATCACAACACTATAGTTTCCTTCCACCATAATATTATCACTGTGAATATATTTGTTCTTCTTGGTCATCATATCCATCAGAAACTTTAAGTAGAGTGCCATCTGCTGTAAGGCTTCTCCAAAAGGGATAGTTATCTCCAATTTCTTGAAGACATCAAGAAAACGAGCAAAGTGTCGTTCCTTGTCTTTCTTGGATGGTACCAAAGGATATGGCACTTCCTTCCCTGAGCATGTAACAACTTCTTTCTTCTTTTCTTTGGCTAGCTCACTCTTTGTCTTCTTTTCTTCCTCTTTTTCTTTCTTTTTTCATTTTTTTTTCTTTTTCTTTTTCATCTTTCTCTTCTCTTATTTCTTCCTCTCCATCATTTATTTTTTTCTCTCTTAACTGATCTTCTTCTTCCTCTTTTTCTTCTTCAGCGACTAGCTCTTGCTCATCCATATTCCTTCCTTCACCTTCAATCATGATTGCCTTCTTGCCTTTAGTCATGACAGCTTTGCATTCTTCCTTAGGATTCTTTTCAGTATTAGCTCTAAAACTTCTAGAAGAATTCTCAGCTATTTACTTGGCTAGCTGCCCTACTTGAATCTCTAGGTTCATTATGGTAGACTCTGTGCTCTTGTAATTGGACATAGTAAGCTGCATGAACAGAGCCAAAGTCTTCTCCAGCTTGGTTGTTCTTTCATAAAGGCTAGGCCCTTGATTTTGAGGCTTGTTGGATAGTCCACCTTGGTCTTTATTGAATTGGTTTCCAAGGTGAGATCTCCACTGCCCATGTAATTCACTTCTTGTGCAGCCTCTTCAAGAGGTATACAACAACTAGATTCATGAGCTCCTCCACATATGCTACAACCTCCAACCTGCAAAACAACTGAATGTGAAGGTTGAGTCACTTGTAATTGAGTTGGCAATTTACCAAGTGTTTCTGTCAATGTCTTAAGCTGCTTAGCTAGTAATTTGTTCTGTGCCAACAATGTATTTTGTGAGGAAAGCTCTAGCAAACTTCTCTTTATAGGAATATGAGTCTGATCACACAAAATAGCATGATCACTCGCAGCCATGTTTTCTATCAACTCCATAGCTTCTTCAGGGGTCTTCAATTTGATTTTCCCTATAATATACTTCCACGGCAGCAGCTTCATCCCCTACCACCCCCTCCCTCATCTTCCACTATTCCTGTGCCACCCTCACTGCCTCCCTCCCCGTCATCATCACCTCTGTTGATTACCACTTCGGTCATTACTGTGTGGTCTACAATTCAGTACCAAAAGGTTTGTTTTATTGGTTTATATCATTTGAGATTCATAATACTTGTACTTTCTAGATGCTGAATTTCAATAGAGATAATTCAACTTCCAACCATTCAAAGGTGGAGAAATCATCATATGTGTTGGGACAAGTGACCTTAATAACTTAAGAGGGGGCGTGAATTAAGTTTCAAAATATTCAACTAGAAAATTTTAATCCCCTTTTAAATGATATATGATAGGCTCAGAATGCAGAAGAAGAAGCAGCAATTAAGTTAATCAATGTTCTTTAAATGTGCAAGATAAAATCAGTTGTAATAAAATAAATGAGAAAAGGGAAGAGAGAATTGCAAACTTGATTTATACTGGTTCGACCACTTCCCGTGCCTATATCCAGTCCTCAAGTCACCCACTTGAGATTTGTCACTATCTTTGTAAATCCTTTACAATCTTTGAACACACCTTGGGATCCCTCACCCTTGAGTTCAATATTCTCACACGCCAAGAGACAAACAATCTCTTGATTACAATTGAGTTTATGAGATTTATAGAATGACTCCTCTCTCTTAGAGTAGATGATACAATTTGAAGTTCCTAGAAGAATTCTCAATAATTTTGTAAGAGTTTGGCCAATAGTTGTTTAGAGAGCATTTGACAAAATTAAGTTCTCTTAGAAAATCTCTCCTTTAGAGTAGATGATTCAACTTGAAGTTCATAGAGGAATTCTCAATAATTTGCAAGAGTTTGACCAAAGATGTTTAGAGAGAATTTGACAATTAAGTTCTCTTAGAAAATCTCTCTTCCTTTTTTTTCAAAGTAAGACACACACATATAGGCCCTTTGTGCCTTTTCAAAATAGTTTGAAGAGATGTGTCTTTTCAAAAAGTTTTTCTAAAACTTTCTCACTGGTAATCGATTACACAGTTATATTTCTGAAGAGTCATGACTTTTCAAAGGTTTTTCTGAAATCACTTCGCTGGTAATCGATTACAGGATTTTGGTAATCGATTACACAAACCAAAATTCAAATAAGTTTGTGCCGCTATTCCACCAGTTCAAAATTTCAAAAAGCCATGTTCACAATCTCTCTGGTAATCGATTACAGGAACTTGGTAATCGATTACCAGTTCAAAATAATATCTTTTTGAACTAATTTAACTTTAGATAAAGGAATTTTGATAAAAGACTTTGAGGCCAAACTATAGCAATCAAAATGAGATTCTTTTAACAAATTATTATCTTAGATTTTCTTGATCTTGTTTGTTGGCTTGAATCAATCAGTGCTCATCAAGTAAACACTTTGGCATCGTCAAAACCTGCATGATATACATTCACACTATGGGGTGCTAAGGTGATACAAAGATGTCTTTATGCTTGTTGTAAGTAATATAGCTTTTGAGGTACATGAATTTAAAGTAGCATTGTGCATAGGCCTTATGATAAATTATCACATGCAAGAGACTATCATAGAAGAGAATGAGAATAAAGATGATTTAGATTCTGAGCTTAATGATGCTTCTATGGATTTAGTTAACAAAAACAATATTTTCTCGCCAGAAATAAAGATGGTCAAGGATGAGGATATCGAGCCAAAAGTGCCTCTATCAAACTAGAAGAATCAAATTCATTCTCCTGATATCTTCTCTCCCTTGGATTCCCTAAGAACTGGACCAAATAATTTGTCAACAAATTCTGGTACAAATAGTAGAAGAAAACCTAAGTATCTTTGCTTACTGTCCACTCGATTGAGGGACTCAATTATTTTTTATCCCCTATCTCTGGACATGAGCAAAGATCATATTTTAAACTTTGATAACGAAGTAATGGTATGCCAAATAAGATCTATATAATCCCATTTGTTATTTATTACTCGTAACTATTTTATTATTACTAAGTGTAATGCCTATTGCTCAAGTTCAACTATGTAATGGTTCTTTGGAATATAGGCCTCGAAGAATACTCAGAAGAAAAACAATAACCAAACACTAAGTACGAGTGATGACACTGAGAATAGCATAGGACTAAATGGCGAGTAATCACCATTTTTGGTATTTCTTTATATACTCTAGGATGCTCTTATAGTTCTTATGCTAATCTTTGGGCTTGTGGCAAGTAAAAAACATCATTTCACTCATGTTATTCAAATATGTTTGAATTTTGTAGTTCCCTTTGTGAAAGTGATGAGGGCAATCAAAGCAACATTTCATTGCCCAAATTTGAGAAACAGACAATTGGATCAAAGCCATAAAGAAACGCCTTTGAAAGTGATTTTTGTAGAAGTAATTTGACCTAAACATGTTTTATTAAGGATGTTTAAAATCGAATCAAAACGAGCATAAAATTGAAAAACAACCCAAAAATCCAAAAATCACGGAAAAATTAATGCTTATTAGTTTGGTTAGGTTTTGTATTTTTCAAATTGCACAATTCGGTTCGATTTGTGGTTTGGCACGCAAAAACCAAACCAAACCGCAAACAACCTATAAACTATTGTTGCAATTCGTGTTGTTATTGGATATCTACTTTCTAAGTTTCCATAATTGGAAACAAGTATTATGAATGTTGTTTTACTTTTTTTTTTAAGTTTACTCATCGGAACTCGAAAGCAAATATTATGTTTATTTTTACTTTTTAAAATTAATGATTTATTATTTAAGTTGAATGATTATTATTCAAGTATTATTCAACTCGAAAATAATTACTATTGAACTTTAAGTTCAATTGTTATCCATTTATATCATTGATTGTCAACTAGTTATTATACAAGTTTTGTCCAATTAATAATAAATTTTTAAGAATTTTTTAATACTTATTGGCAGAATTACCAAAATGCAAAAATCGAACCAAACTAAATCACAAAATATTAATTTGGATTTTATAAATAATTTAAAGTGAACCAAACCCCATGACGAAAACCTTAGTTTCTATGAATAAATTAAATATTATTGTAATTGTAAACCATCTTCTTCACTCTTCAGCTTACTGGTATGCCTACTCTAGAACAAACTTTGTAACTGATGTAGCTCCATGTGGATCTTGTAGGCCTTGGATCTTCTTCATCAATGGAGTCCTTAGCTTCTTGAAGATCAATGGAAGCAGAATGAAGAAGGAAGAAAGATAATTGGAGACGTCACTTCAAGGAGAAGATGAGTCAAGAACAAGCTCACCACCATAGGAAGCCATGGATAAGAGCTTGAAGGTAGGAGAAGATGAGTGGAGGGAGAAGGAGAGGAACACAAAATTTTATGCCTCAAATGAGGTTTGAACTTTGAAGTGTAATTCTCAAATGATCAAAGTTGAAAAATGCACACACATGGCCTCTATTTATAGCCTAAGTGTCACCTAAAATTGGAGGAAAATTTGAATTTCTATTCAAATTTCACTTGAATTTGAAATGGAATTTGTGGAGTGAAATTTTGGCTCCAAAATTTCACTAATTATGATTAGTGAATTTTAGCTATGGTTCAGCCCACTAATCCAAGATCAAGTCCAAGATTCTCCACTAAGTGTGCTTAGGTGTCATGAGACATGTAAAGCATGAAGGACATGCACAAAGTGTGATTATATGATGTGGCAATGGGATGTAGCAAGTAAATGCCCACCTACCCCTCTAAAATTATATTGTATTATAGTTCTCCCAATTCAATTAAATTTATTTCTCAACACACACATCAAATATTCACTTAATGAATGTAAAATTACAAAACTATCCTTAATACAAAAACTAGTATGGGTGCCCTAAAATACAAGGGCTGAAAAATCCTACATTTCTAGGGTATCCTACCTACATTATGGAGTCCTAAATACAAGGTCCAAAAATAATGAAATACTAATCTAATATGTACAAAAATAAGTGGGCTCATAGTTAGCCCATGGGCCCAAAATCTACCCTAAGGCTCATGAGAATCCTAGGGCCTTCTCTTGCATCTTTGGCCCAATTTTCTTGGAATCTTCTATCCAATGCCCTTGGGGGTAGGATTGCATCACTAACCCCCACTTTGTTTGACACCGCCTTTTTTAGCCATAGTGATGGAAGATGCTTGTTGGACACCTTTTCTTGGCCATGCCCTCCAATGTTGTTTGCTTGAGTAATTTGTCAATGTCTATGACGAAACCCTAAATGCCATGATCCTTCTACAAAAAATTGGAACTTGATAGAGTAAGAGTAAACTAAACAGTGAGATTATTAGTTCTTGCAATTTTTTTTGTTGAAGTAAAATATCCCTCTATCGAAATTGAAATTCGATGACCGATCCCTTGAGGTATTGTGATCTATTTAAGATGTTGACCTCTCCCATCAAATATTTTTTTATATGCATGGATTAGGAAAAACATTTGTTGGGAGAATTAAACCCTTAAATAAATCTCAATATCTTAATGAATTAATCATTCACTTTCAATTGAAAAATATCATACTTAAAAAAATATTGTATATGGCGATGTCTTATGTGTGGACCACACAACGTTCAATGTTAGAAGTTTTGGAAGCTAACGCCAAACTATTGTCTCATCTTTTAAATTTAGTTTGCAACTAGCATCTAATTAGCATGTGCAAAAATACTTATTTTATATAATTAAAATCATTATAAATAAATATATTCAAATATATAAATTTTATTTTGAATTTATAATAAATAATTAAAATTGTGATAAAAATTATTTTAATTAATTCTTTTAAAAAAATTGAAATTCAATTTAGAGATAAAAATAAAACAATGGTACATTAAAAATGATTGACAAATAAGAAGATCAATATAAGTTGAGATGGTTAAGAGAATTTTTTTGACTAATTAAAGGCATGATGAATGTGTGAAATATTCCTGAAAAAGAGAGAAAGAATGGAGAAAAATGTTTAATTGAGAGAGTGAGATATCCATGGTTCAACTTGTGTATTCGATTTTAGAATATAAGAGTAAATTACTTTTTAATTAATTTTTTTCTCACTGCAATTTTCTTGATTATCCATATATAACATTCAATTATATATTTTACAATAAAATATTATATAAGAAAAAATTGTGGTTTTAAAAAGTCTATTTTTTCAGCACTTAGGTTTTTATTTTAACAAATTAAATGTTAATTGCACTATTTATTATATTATTTGATCCCTTTAATATATTATATAAGGTTAATATATATTTAATTAATTAGTACACTGCGGTCTAAGGTTAGACTTTTCATTCATGAACTAGTATTTTCATCGATTCAATTATTATTTTGGTTTTGAAAAACCATTTATTGTGGCAACAAGTTAAGCTTTCAATTAAAATCATCACTCGAGAATGTTGAAAAGAAAATTATAAAAAGAGATGGAACCAATCCGGACGCGACGTTTCTACACATGAAAAAGATAAGGTCATTGTTAAAAATACTTGAGTGAATAGGTATTTTGGTCCCTATCTTTGTAGTCATTTTTCATATTAGACCCTATCCTATTGAAATATAAAAAATAATCTCTATCTTTGCATAAGTGTTGCAAAATAGTCATTGCTGTTAAATTCGAAGGTAACGCCGTTAGTGAGGTGCATTGTTGGCAATTGATCGAGGTCGTACCCAATCAAATAAACATTAAAAATGCAGTATCTAGGAAGTGGTCCTAGTTCGTCTCCCAACGAGCAATGGTCAATCAAACGTTCATAACAGATAGTAATAAAACAGTAATGAATTGGGGGGGGGGGGGGGTTGTTTGTTTTTGTAAATTAAACAGCAAGCAAATTTGAATTAGAAAATAATATAATTAAAACATGTTGTTTCCCCTTGATTCACAAGCAAGTCTCTTATCCTAGGTTACGAGAATTTATCCTTAATTAGTTCAACCACTTAATCCAACCCTAAATTAAATTACTAAACGAAAATTAACATAAGGCTGTCATTATGTGATTAAGCAATACATACACCAATTAATCATGAACGAAACTGATCATTAAGCATGAACGTAAATTAAGTGTAGAAACAATTAATCAAGCACTAAGCATGCATGGATTAATAGCAACAAATACATAGTAATTGGTGAAGAGGAAAAACTTATCATAATTCAACAATAATAACAAAACCTCAAAGAGAGCTGTGCTTGATCCTCAAGAGAAAACAACGTTGGAGACTTAGCCTTCCATTAATCAGTAGAAAACAAAATTGTAGATTGAAGCAAAAACGAAATTGCAGAAAATGAATTTTATTCTATATGAACAGTGTGCATGAATAGTAAAAACTGGAATTCTAAAACCCTAGAATTATTCTCCTCTCCAAAAACTCTCCCTAAACTAAAACTCTGGTGTTGTTATATAGGTCCTCAGCCCCAAAGCTTACAAATCTATTTTAAGTCCATAAACGAAATAAAATAAAATTTGGACAAGATAAGATAAGATTGGATGAAATAAAATCTAGATGAAATAAAATCTGGATAAGATAAGATTTGATAAAATAAAATTGTCTGCTCTCTTTAAGTCCAAGCCCAATTGCGGATTCAAGCTCAATTGCTTATAATTCTCCTGAAATTAAATTAAAAACACAAAATTAGTCAAGTAGGCCCAAATGATAAAATTGCATAATTAATTTGACAATTAAGGCTTATCAGTAATTAAAATGGTGACAAAAACGGTTAAGAAATAGGAGAAAATAATGACACATCAGCAATTATAGTACCACATAAACTATCCAACGTGGCACTATTGTTGGCGGTGTTGCAAAATAGTCCTTTCCATCATCCTTTTTAAGAATCTCAGGCTTAAGCTGATCCACCTTAGCCAAACTCTCATTCGCCTTCTTAAGTTGATCCACAGCAGCACCAATCTCCTTCTTACTCGCCTTGGCAGCTTTCAACTGAGACATAACCTTCCCTTTCTCCTGAACAACAACTCCTTCTCCAATCTCTCCACCTCACTCAGCAAAGTGGTCACCTGAAACATCTCGCCCACACCCTCACAATCACTTGTGCTAACAATGGGCGTGTGCACGTATAGAAACCCTTCCTTGTTGAAAAATGTATGTGTAGCACACGTAAGAGAATTTCTAATTCTAGCCACCGCAAATATCTGCAATCATAAACAACATAACTATAATATTTCTAATTAATCGAATTTCATTATAATAATAACTAGCTTATAAACTCAATCAATCAGCAATGGTGTTAGGTCTAACAAACTATAAGTGTTGTGTTAGGTTTGGTGGTAAAAAAACCATGTTGAATTTCTCAGAATATCAAGTAATGCAACGAAAGGACAATAATGATGGCAATTTAAAACTTTGATAACAAAAGGAAAGTACCGTGTTGGTTTTGGAATGAAGGTGAATGAAATCTCTGAGGAACTCGAGAGTGAGTCTCATTTTGGGCAGAGGATACTTGGCAGGATCGATGGAACCAACGTGGAGGACCTTATCGGCACGGAGGGAGTTTGAGGTGGCCGTCAACGACGACGCATGTTCTGGTGGGAACGAGTTGGCCGAGTTCACCCAGCCCGACTTCGACGATGACTTGGAGGTTGCCGGTGCAACTTCTGTCGTTGATTTCCAGGAGCGCGAAAGTGTCCTTGTTGGCTTTGCATCCCGTCTTCACCCAGCTGCCAACGCGCGCCTTCCTACTGGCAAGGCCCGAGCCGCCATTGATGTGGGAGATGATGGATTGGATGGGGATGTGGTCGGAGAAATTATCTTTGGGAACCTCGTCGAGGGTGATGGCGGCGAGTTGATCCATCAGTGGAGAAGATGCGTCTGCCATTGGTGCTGACAGCGGCGGCGGCGGGAATCAGTGTTGCATGAGGAAATGGTATTACAAATACAAAGTGAACCCTAAATTGGAGTGTGAAATTCTTTTGATGTGTTGCCACATGGGTTTGCTGACATGGACTAAGACTTGCCACGTGGGTTTGCTTACATGGACTAAGACTTGCCACATAGACATTTGACTAACAGAGGAAATTGGATTTTAACAGTAGGGACTTATTTGTATAACGGATGTAAAAATAGGAATTATTTTTTACATTTCAATAGGATAGAGACTAATATGCAAAATGGCTACAAAGACAGGGACCAAAATGCCTATTCACTCTAAAATACTTTTCTCAAAAGATGGAATCGCCACACAAGGACCATATCCTTTTCAACTTTTTCCATCAACATCCTTTGGAATGTACATACCACTCCACCATCCATTGGAAATGTCAGCTGCTTTGTGTTCAAGCAAAGTGTTAGACCTGGTGAGGACTATTCTTGTGTAAAATATGCAGCTTTTTTCTTCACTAGCTATGAGAACTACATGTACATGATTATGAAGATTTTTATTTTATTTTTTTCTTTCTTATTCTCAAAAAAGAGATTATCTTGTATCTTATACCGTGGATCCCTAAATGTGGTTTTCTTTGATTTATAATAGATTTGAATTTCAATACATCGCATTGTAGGAAACTAACAGTTTTTACTAGACTTAACTCATGGTTACAAGATTATGATGATGTCTAAGACACTCCTAACAAAAACAGATAATACTAATAAGTAACGACTAATATTTATCGATAAAAAAATTATTATATCCATTATTTAGGCTCATAATAAATTAAAAGTTACTTCTCTTACATTTGACATTATGTAGTATTATACACAAAAGGTCCTAATTATTATTCAAGATACTATATAGCACTTGTTGATATTATGTTAATTCACCACCTGAAACCAAGGTTCCCTCATGTCAACTGCATGGCCTGTGGGAAGAGTATGTACACTCATGGGGTCTTGCTAGCACTATTCTGAATAGTAACATCTATTACTAAAAAAGTTTAGTTCAGTTTGTTGAGTAGAGTATTTATTATTATGAATCCTCTAATAGCTAACAAAAATAAGAATGCAACATCTATTGTCCCACATTTTTTCTGGCACAACCTTTTTCTCTTATAAATACCACACAAAAGACGTTATATGGGTTTGATGGCACAACAAATTGGTGGGGGGCATCATAGGCCAAGATTTTGATAGTGTGTTGGGGTATATATATATATATATATATATATATATATATATATATATATATATATATAGTAGATTATACAATGCAAGGAAAAAGCAAAACAAAGGCATTTTACTATAAATAGAACCTTAGTTTTGTTGACAGTGCAATTGATTCAGAGAATAACACACCTCTGAGGGATAGATTGTTTCCACCCCATGATGATTGATGACACAACTCGACTATGAAAAGTTGGTATAACTAGAAAGGTTGGTTGGTGGAGTTAAAGGTGCATGGTAAGAGAGGTGGTTTAAATTGATTGGCTAGTTAGTTTGTTCAATGTTAGTTACCACTTCTAATATGGTTTATAAATAGGGCATGTAAATACTTTCATCTGTATATTATACAATCAATTACACAATGTTTTTTTAGTATTTATCTTCTTAAGACCATGTAAGTTTTATATTTTGTTTAAGGATCACAATAATGGAAAATCAAACAGGATCTTAAAATCAATAATTTTCATAATTAATAAAAAAAAGTATGTATCTTTCTCTATAATAAAAATTTTATGAAACTTCTATTTTCTTGAGAGAGGAATGGAACAAGATTTCGCTTCCTTGACTTTTCTGCTTATTTTCTCTCTTTTTATGGTGGCTAGGGGTTTAAAAATACTCTATTGTCAGAAAGAGAACTTTTTTTTACGCTAGTGGATATTAATTTCTTTTAAAACCATTATTCCTATCAAATAACAATTATATTTAAAAACTATTTCATTTAAGTTTATGACCCATTTACAATTTAGTATATAATAATTAATTATTTCTTTATTAGTTCTTAATAAGTCATATGTCTTTCACATAAGACATTAAATCTTATATTTCACATCATGTCGTGGTGTTACATGTATATGGATACTAGAAGTTCTGATCAAATGAACAAGTTGAGAAGAGCAATACTTTGATGGTAGAGGGAAGTCTCTGCAGCTTTGATTTTTATATATATAAAAAAAACCATAGAATCCTAAGCTATAGGTAGTTGGCCATGTGTTAATCATGAAATTTTTGCTCGTTTTTGTTAACAAATATAATCTCATAGGTATATTCGAGAAAGGGATAACTCTTCCTTTGGAAGCCTTTTATCCTCCTAATATACCTTTTGCCATGAGTTTATGTGTTAAACTTCTATCAATACCAAAGATCAACCATTGGAATAAATTAAAAATAAAAGAGTGATGAGTTTCGATAATTTTGACTCCAATGAAAATTCTAATAGTATTTTGATAATAGTTCTAATATAAATTTCATTAAGAATTTTGATAGTAATTTCGATAACAATAAGACGTAGGGATTGAAATAGTAAAGTTTTGAGAAGAAATGAAGGTTGAAAAAAGTCAAAGTTTTGAGAAGAAATGGAGATTGAAAAAAGTAAAAGGTTTAGAGGAAATTAAAATATTGGTTGGAAACAATATCCTAATCCATTAATCTGTAAACGTCGCATGAACTTATAAGCGTCGCATGGACTTAATATGAGGATGTTACATGTTCCAATCCTTATTACAATGGTACAAACTAATATTCATAGATATTAATTCCAAACTATCCATAACTTCTCAAATAACTTCTAGTTGTCATCTTCACCGTCGATGACTTTTATATTTGATCTTCACCCTTGATAACTTGTATCTTCAACCTCCATCGTTAACATCTTCTAGTGTCTTGATGTTTTCTAAATCTCCATTTCTTGTATCACCGTATAATTAGTCAAAAAACTATATTTTGATACTTTTTTTATCAAAATAATCTATTAAAAGACTATTTCTCAATATTTTTTCAAAAATCATTTTTCGATAATAAAAAATGTCAATTTAACACCATGTTACAATTCATGGTCGTACAAATTAAAGTGGCACGACAGAATAAGCTGAATGCATTAACTTTGAAAGGAGGGCATAAGTCATATATGTGGTTTTGGCGAATAAAGCCTAAAAGTTAGTGATTTAAAATCCTAATTAAAATGCCAAAGTTAGACTCTGCAAGTTATTGGTCCCTACGAATATAATTTCTTTGGATAGAGATAGGACCTAAGAATCACTTCATCAGGTTCTATTTCTTCAACTATTTTAAAAGATCGAAAAAGAAAAAGAAGTTTGTGTTGGGGATAAATGTGTATGCCAAGATTCAATCTATCATGTTATCAATTTTAGTAAAAAAATTGTTTATTTTATTATCATATTTATTATTTTATTAAATTGTTAATTTGACAAGTCCTTGATTAAAATTAAAGACTTGTTATCGAGATTATGGTAATGAGAAACAATTCCTTTATAATTTTAATTCTAAATTTCCTTTGATCGTATGATTATTGTGAATAAGACATCAATAATCTGGGTAGTGTTGATGTATGTTGTAATTTAGTTAGTTAGTTAGGAGTAGTGATTCATTTTGAAGTTAGTTTGACAACAATGAAGTTTGTTATAGCTACATGTGCAGTGTGTATAAAAATAATAGTGATCATCAATGAGAAGTATGAGAGTGCAGAAGTTTTTTTTTTCAGAATTCTAAGTCCCCTCTATTTTCTCTCAATCAATTCCTTCATCATCTTCTCTTATTCTCTAACATAGAGTGATAGTGAGTGCATAGTGTGAGTGCATGTGAGAACTTTATTGTTCCAACAAACTGGTATTCAGAACTGAGGTTCAAGATCCCTGGATACCGAAATTGAGATGGCTTCCTCGAATGGAAATTTTCCAGCATCTATGCCTATTCTCATAGGCAAGAACTATGATGATTGGTGTGCTCAAATGAAGGTAATCTTTCGATTTCAAGATGTGACAAAAGTGGTGCAAGAAGGGGTTCAAGAACCTAAAAAGAACCCCACTGATGCACAGAAGGTGGCTCGTCGTGATTTGATGAAAAGAGATGCAAAGGCACTGTTCATTATTCATCAGTGTGTAGATGCAAATAATTTCCAAAAAATTAGATCTGCTGATACTACAAAGAAGGCATGGGATACTCTAGAGAAATCCTATGCAAGGGATAGCAAACTTAAGAAGGTGAAGTTGCAGACCTTGAGAAGGCAGTATGAACTTCTACAAATGAGTGATCAAGACAGCATTAGTGAGTTCTTTTCTCGAATCTTGGCAATTACAAATCAAATGAATGCTTATGGTGACAAGCAATCAGACTTGGGGATCATTGACAATGTATTAAGAACCTTGACACCAAGATTCGATCATATAGTGGTGGCAATTGAGAAAGGCCAGGATCTTGAAGAAATGAAGATTGAAGACTGCAAGGAATACTTAAAGCTCAAGAGATGAGGCTCAATGAAAGAAACTCACAAAGATCAGCTGAGCAAGCTATGCAAGCCCAAACAACTAAAGGGAACAACTATGATGGTGGCAAGAATAAGAAGGGAAAGGGAAAGTGGAAGAACAATAAGTGGAAGGGATCAGGTAAGGGTTCCAACAATTCTAGAAATCATAACCAGAATGAAGAAACTGACAAGAAAAGTGGAGGGAATCACAAAGTGGGCAACAAGAAATTCAACAAGAAAGGGATTCAGTGTCATAATTGTCAGAAATGGGGACATTTTGTAGATGAATGCATAAATAAAAGGGTTCCAAGAAATGCAGATGAGGCTCAATTGGCACAAGATGAGGATTTTGACTTTGATAAAGTGTTACTACTGGCAACTACAAACTCAGAAGAAGACAGTGTTAATCTGTGGTATCTTGACACAGGTTGTTCCAATCACATGACTGGACATAGAGAGTGGTTTGTAAACATTGATGATAAGGTGAAGAGCAAGATCAAGTTTGCAGATAACAGTTCTGTAACTGCAGAAGGCATTGGAAAGGTGATAGTTCAGAGGAAGGATGGACAACACTCATTTATCAATGATTTGCTATATGTTCCCAATATGAAGAATAATTTGTTGAGTTTGGGACAGTTGCTAGAAAAGGGCTACTCATTACAGATGGAGGACAGTCAACTGAAGATGCTGGATAGCAATAAGAGGTTGATTCTAAAGGCCCCTTTGTCAGATTGCAGAATTTCAATGCTTGGCTGCTTTTATAAGTGATGAAAGCTAGATGTGGCATCACAGGTTTGGTCATCTAAATTTTAGGAGTTTAAGTGAATTGAAAATTAAGAAAATGGTTCATGGTCTCCCTCAAATTGAGATACCAAAATAGTTGTGTGTCAAAGCAACCAAGGAATTCTTTCAAGTCAGAAATTTCAATCAGATCCAAAAGAAAGCTTAAAGTGACCTATTTTGATGTATGTGGTCCTTTTGAAGTGAAATCCCTAGGAGGTAACAGTTACTTTGTGTCATTCATTGATGAATTTACTAGAAAAATATGGATCTATCTCATTAAGCAGAAAAGTGAAGTGTTTAACATTTTAAAGAAGTTTAAGTTGTTGAGTGGAAAGCAGAGTGATAAGGTAATCAAAGTGCTTAGAATAGATGGAGGTGGTGAGTATAACTCACATGAATTTCAATCATTTTGTGATGAAGAGGGAATAATTCATGAAGTGACATCTTCCTATACACCTCAACATAATGGTGTTGCTGAGAGAAGAAACAGAACCATTCTGAACATGGCCAGGAGCATGATGAAAGGGAAGGGAATGCCTCATTACTTTTGCGTAGAGGCAACATCTACTGTTGTGTATATTCTAAATAGATGTCCCACTAAGAGATTACAGGGATACATGTTGGATCAAGTGGCCTCAGAATAATTAAGAAGGAGGGGTTGAATTAATTATTCCTAAACCTTTACTAATTAAAAATTTACTCTTCTAAGGCTTTTACTTATGTTGTTAAGAGAATAAGGAGTAGAAGAGAAACTTAATCAAAAGTAAAAGCAGAAATTAAAATGCACAGCGGAAAGTAAAAGAGTAGGGAAGAAGGAGACAAACACACAAGAGTTTTTATACTGGTTCGGCAACAACCCGTGCCTACATCCAGTCCCCAAGCGACCTGCGGTCCTTGAGATTTCTTTCAACCTTGTAAAAATCCTTTTACAAGCAAAGATCCACAAGGGATGTACCCTCCCTTGTTCTCTTTGAACCTAGTGGATCTACCCTCCACTAGAACTGATCCACAAGAGATGTACCATCTCTTGTTCTCAGTCAACAACCCAAGTAGATGTACCCTCTACTTGTACCACAAAGGATGTACCCTCCAATGTGTTAAGACAAATATCTCAGGCGGTTAAACCTTTGATACTTTGTGAATGGGGATACAAAAGAATTCTCAGGCGGTTAGTCCTTTGAAAACTTTTGTATAAGGAAAAGGGAAGACTCAAAAGAATTCTCAGACTGTGTCGTTTTGAATTCTTTGACAAGGGAGAAGGGAGACACAAAAGAATTCAGGCGGTTAGTCCTTCGTTCTTTTGGAAAAGGGAGAAGAGAGACACAAAAAGAATTCAGGCAGTTAGTCCTTGGCGAATTCTTTTTGTCAAAGGGAGAAGAGATGAAAAGAATGAATAGCACAAGTTTTCAAGGTTTAGAAAACCAAAAAACTTTGGAAATCTTTTGGCACAAAGAAGAAGAAGAAGTTCAAAGAGATTCAAGGCTTGTAAAGGATTGTATAAGATTGATTGGAAAAGTGTATTGAAAAGCAAATCAAAGCCTTGCTTTTATAGACTCTTCATGTCTGGCCAAGAGGACCATTTAGAAGAGTTATAACTTTTAGAAAAACTTAAAACCAATTTGAAAAGTCAAAAAATCATTTGAAGAGTTACATCTTTTGATTTATTCATAAATAATCGCTGGTAATCAATTACCAAATCAGTGTAATCGATTACCCAAAGCTTTTATGTGAAAGGATGTGACTCTTCACATTTGAGTTTGAATTTCAACGTTCAAAGGCACTGGTAATCGATTACCAAAACATTGTAATTGATTACAGCTTTTTGAAATAAATTGGAACGTTGTAAATTCATTTGAAAACTTTTTCAAATCCATTTTGCTACTGGTAATCGATTACAACAATCTGGTAATCGATTACTAGAGAGTAAAAACTCTTTGGTAAACATGTTTTGAGAAAAATCCATGTGCTACTCAATTTTTTGAGAAAACCTTTTCATACTTATCTTGATTAAGCCTTCTCTTGATTCTTGAATCTTGAGTCTTGAATCTTGATTTCTTGAATCTTGATTCTTGAAATCTTGATCTCTTGAATCTTGATTCTTGATTCTTGAAATCAACTTTCCTCTTGAATCTTGAAGTGTTTTTGATTCTATCTTGAATATCTTGAACTCATTCTTTGATTGACCTTTGAGCTTTTTGTCATCACCTTTGTCATCATCTTTTGTTATCATCAAAACATCTTTGAATCACTCTTAATTCATCATGAAGCTTTGCTTCTACAATACACACCTAAAGAAGCATGGTTAGAAAAGAAGCCTAGTGTGAGTCATTTCAGAATATTTGGTTCACTATGTTTTAAGCATGTGCTTGAGAAGATCAGAAAGAAACTTTATGACAAGGTTGAACCAATGATACTCGTTGGATATCATTCAACCAGTGCCTACAAGTTGTATGATCCTATCATGAGGAAGGTTGTGATTAGCAGAGATGTCTTGATAGATGAAACCAAGGGCTGGAATTGGGAAATAAATGTTGTTGACAATGGTGAAAGAAAGGTGATTGTGAACCTTGAAGACAATAAAAGTGAAGATTATGTACCATCAGGTGGAGAGCAACTCAGAAGGTCACAAAGAGGGAGACAAGTACCACAAACACTCAGAGAGTATGAATTGTATCCTGATACAGCAATCACTGCAGAAGGGGATTTTGTGCACTTTGCTCTACTTGTTGAATCAGAACCAATGAGTCATGATGAAGCCTCACAAAGTTCACATTGGAGAGCAGCTATGGAAGAAAAATTGAGATCAATTGAGAAGAACCTGACTTGGGAGTTAGTCCACTTACCTCAAGGAAAAAGACCGATTGATGTCAAGTGGGTCTATAAGACTAAAGTAAAGCCTAATGGAAATATATCCAAGTATAAGGAAAGATTAGTAGCAAGGGATTTCTGCAGAAACATGGCTTGGACTATGTTAGTCGTCATTTACGACTAATTTTTGTATTGAATAGTTATATGAAATTAGCATCTTTCCCCCAATTTATGGTTCTTTTGTAGGAATTGTACATATTTTCATGTTTAGTTTGATTTTGCTCAGTAGATACTCCCAATTTTGTGAATTAATGTGAATCAACTTCAGTTTCAAGCTAAAAGAAAGAGAAGTTTCTTGCAACTGGTATCTCGCTAAGCAAGGCATATGCGCTTAGCGAGTGACATCCACTAAGCGAGGCACACAGCCAGTTCACCCAACAAGTCGTTTGTCCCTTCTCGTGCTCAGCGCGCCTAGCTCGCTAAGCCAGATTTCACTAACTCGCGCTTAGCGAGCCAAGCTTGCCTAGCGAGGCTTCAGAATCTGAAATGTCAAGGAGCCTTTAAAACACTAAAGTTGGCGTTAAAAAGAAAGAGGAGTCAAAAAATAGAGCAAGAGAAGAATCTAGAACGATAGAGCCTCGGCCTCCAAGAGAGTTTAGGTTAGAGGAGTGATTTTAGGGTTCTAGAGGTTGGAGGAGACATCCTCAACCATTTGTAGCCTTAGTCTTTCCTCAAAATCTATCATTTGTACTGAAAGTTGTTAACTTGTAATGGAAGGCTAAATCTCTTGTTGGGGAGTTCTGCTGAACCTTTGATGTAATATTCTCTTACTATTTATTTAAAGTTGTTTTTATGTGTTCATTACTTCTATCTATGCTTATTTCTGTATGCTTGTGACTTGATCACCCATTTGTATGCATAGTTATGATTTCTAGTACTAGGAAGTGCTTTAAAACCTTAGAACTTGATAGAGCAAGCTAGAAAAGTGTATGTCTGGCGATGGAGTGCAACAATCTAGTCCTTATTATGTTGTAATCGTAATGTAACTCTTTTAGACTAAGTTTGTTGAGGGATTAAGGACGAGGTTTAAATAGAGTTAGGCCCATTCACTCAAAGGATCTTGGTTTGGGTAGTGGATCTTGGTTTGGGTAGTTTTTCAGCATAAGAACACTAAAACAACGTTAAATAGAGAAAAACATTTAGCAACATCAAAGTAAGTTTAGTAGAATGACCCAACGCTTGTTACTTGACAGTATTACTTCTCAACTTTTAGATATTTTAATCTGTAGTTAATTAGACTTTTAGACAAAAACCCCATTCAACATTTACTTGCTTTATACAAATGTTTGCTCATTGAACATATATTTTCTGAATGAAACAAATTCCCTGTGATTCGATACTCGATTCTTACCGTTTTATATTACTTGTGCGACTCAGTACACTTGCTGATTAGCATCGCAGAATATTATCAAAGTTTTGTTGCGAACAGACTACAATGAGGTTTTTGCTAACTTTGAAGGAGCGTACATGAGTGTGAGAAGAGAGACAAAGAGAGTGGGGATGAAATAATGCTTCAAAAGGACAGCTAAATCACAGCTCAAAGCCCACCAGATTCTCTATCTCTTCCTTACTTGTTTTCTTTTTTCTTTTTAATTATTTGATATTTAATATTTTGGGAATTTATTTGATTTATCATATTATTTTTTGGCTTTTTTCTATTTTGGCTTCCTTCTGTCTGATTTTCTAGCTTTTCAATTATTACTATTTTATATTTGCTTTTGTTTTTTGTATCTACTTCTGGCTTGACTATAGTATTATTTAAGAGAGAAAATTGTTATAGGTTTTATAGTAGGATGAGACTTAAGATAGATAGTGATTAGTTTTCTGAGAAAAGTACTAAAATAAACTCACAACTAATTTTTGCTATGTTAAGTTAATATTGCTGGTTGCCAACACCAGGAAATTGAAATTTTAGAATAACTAAATTGAAATTAAAGTATGAATTGCTAGAAAATACACACTCTTCCTATTTAAATTTTTGCTTGAATATTTATGAAATTTACATAGCATAATTGCACCTGAAATAAAGCTACAAGAATATCGGATTTTGTGAACAATTGTGTATTGCCTAGGTGGCTAATTGAATTTTGACCGAGATTTGTTATTTAGAATTGGCATTTAAACATGATCTTAGTCTAAGTATCAATTCATTATATCTATTTTAATGATTTATAAGTGGAGTTTTTGTCTATATCCTTCATGCATGTCAAACTATTTATGGTGGAGGGGTGGAAATAGGAGTTTCATATATTGGGTGCCTATCTTGTTGCTTGGAGTTACTCCACCAGTTAGTTTCACTTTATGGAATAAACTCCTAGTAATGCCAAAGAAATTCTAAAATAGCATGTGATTAAACTAGACTTGGTAATCCTTGGAAATACTTTTTCTCTTGGTGATTATTTGGTGAATTTCGTGTGATTTAGTAATATACCACATATTCTCATTGTTATTTACTTGATAAGATGATGTGACCATCAATTACATCTCTTCACTACTTTGTTATGCCTAAAATTTTTAGTTTTGCAGTGGCATTTCTCTATGTGTTTTCACTTCCCTTTTTCCTGAATAAACCTTAGCGTAATAGGAAGGTTGCTTCTTTATGAACTCTATGCCATGAAGTTAAATATTGGAAACAACCCTTGTACTAATTGGAGTAATTAATTAAAGCAGCATATACTAGTAATTATTATCTTGGTGCAAGAAGTCTTAATTAATCATTGGATCATTCTTTCTTGATTTTTCTTCTTTGGAACTTCCTGCTTTCCAATCTGAGTTATCATCTATTTGGAGTTGCTAACTTTGTTTTTGTAATGTGCATTAATCTAGTTTCATTATTCTCCTAAATATTTTACTGCATGTGAGTATATATCTATGAATTATTACCCGATATAATGAATTTGATGATATTTTGGTGTATTAACTATGACTTGACAATTATGGATAGAAAAGGAGCTTAATAATCAATAAATAAAGTGAGGGCATTCTTGGCCAAATAAAGTGACTTGACAATTATTTTGCTGCTTTTTTTTAGTGGTGATAAACTTTTGTTTAATGAGAGTGCAACAAAAAGCCCTTTTAATTCTATTTACCTTATTTTCTAGCCTAAAGATACCTACTAAATAAAGTTTTAAAAAATTAAAAAAGAGATTGATAATTAAATTATAAATCAATTGAACAAACAAAGATTAAATATTAAATATATCTCACTTTATTAAATGAGTCGAGATGCCTCATCTATTTCACATTCACTAAAGTTTTAAGTTCTTTCTTTTTTGGAAAGAAAAGTTTTAAGTTCTTAGTCTGATTGATTCATATATTTGAAGTCATATTATATTATAGTAAGAAAATATTCCATTCCTTGTAACTACAAAATTAATCAAATTCCTGGTGGTTAAATCATGGACGATGGCCATTGCGTTACTACCATCAGTATTAAGGTTATGCAGTTCTGCCCACATATCAATGAGTGAAGGAGCAAGGATATATCGATCCTTTGGTCTTAAAGGAAGTCTAAAAGATGGGCAAGAAATTGCTGTGAAGAGGCTTCTTGGATGTTGCCTTGAGGGAGAGGAAAAAATGTTGGTTTATGAGTGCATGCTTAATGGTAGCTTGGACTCATTTATTTTTGGCATGGATACAAGGAATGAATTGTATTTTAAATGGTTAAGATTAGTTTCATGATTTTTCTTTTATGCTTAATTTTATAAATTGGTGTCTACTCTCTTTCTAGGGTGAAGTTATTAAAAATTTAGAATGTTGAAATTATGATAACAACTTATTCAAGTAATTGACTGCCTGATATGTATTTGTTGCTTTACTTATTAAAGTATGAATATTTATAAAGTGGATGCATCCAATAATAATTTTTATTTTTGTTGTTTGTTCCCCAATTAATTAAGTGAATTCTGAGGCTGCACTGTTTCAGACCCAGTGAAGACAAAGGGCCAGGGAGTATGCTCTTCTCCTAACTCCTTAGGTTCTTTATTCTACTAAAATAATTATTCCTTTGACTGCACTTTGTTATATAATGATATGATATATTGTGCAGCTTGCCTCAATTGAATTTGTAAACATTAGTGTCCTATGTGATAATTCACAGGAAGCATTATGGTCATATGTTGTTCTGCTTGACTGGTTAATAGAACTGCTTGATAGGAAGCATTATGGTCAAATTGTTTTATAACTGGAAATTCAATGTAGTGGCAGGGTTATATTATTATTATTATTATTATTATTATTATTATTATTATTATTATTATTATTATCTTCCAAAATATTGTATCATTATTCCTTGATGAATAAACCATGGGATACTTTCAAGAGCTTATTTAAAATAATGATTTTGTGAAATTGCTCCCAACTACTAATGGTTGTGTCATCCGAAATATAGTTTTCTATAGGCTAAAATTCAATACTTTAAGAATCCAAATACAACTTTCTATTGCTTTGATTAAAAACTTGATCCATGCAACCTTTACTTGCATTGTAAATTTAATGCATTTAGGATTATTAAATTGAATCAACATTCTCAAGATTGGAGTCTTGAGACCATTAAACCAATAAATAATTAATTTGTGATGATATATATTGTGCAGGGTAAAGGGCATATGAAATTTTTTATAATTCATATGGGACTATAATGTATATGAATTTTTTTTTTTAAAAAAAAAACACATTCTAAGACGATTCTCTGAAAAACCATCTTAAAATGTGTATATTCTAAAACGGTTTTTTGATAAAATCGTCTTAGAATCATCAATATATTTTTATTTTTTTAAAAAAAATGCATTACCATCTTAGAATGTAGAGATGTCAAAATACCATCTTAGAATCTTCAATATATTTTAAATTTTTTAAAAAAATGCATTTTAAAATGGTTTTCTGAAAAATCGTCTTAGAATGTGTACCTTTCTAAGACGGTTTTTAACTAAGAACCATCTTAGAAAGACATCCTTCTAAGATGATTTTTGGCAAAGAACCGTCTTAGAATGATATCTTTTTCTAAGATGGTTCTCTATGGAACCTTCGTAGAAAGTGCAGACTTTCAACGATGTTGACTATGATGACGGTTAATAACCGATGTAGAATGCGCAAATTAACTGATGTAGAAAGTATTTCTGTAGTAGTGTAACCCTACCTGAGGTCGACTAAAATTAACTCTAACCGAGGTCAGCCACTAACGCTAGTGGAGGTCAAGCGCAAACAATCTAGTTGAGGTCGGTCAAAAACAACCTCAATCGAGGTCATTCGAAAGTAATCTTATTCGAGGTCGATCAAATACAGTACTGATTGACGTTGTCCAAAAACAGTCGAAAATAGCTATGGTCGAGGACAACCAAAAACAATTATGGTCAATGTTAGCCGAAAAATAACTTTGATCGAGGTTAACCGAAAATTAACCCTAACCAAGGTCAATTAAAAATTAACCCTACTTGAGGTCAATCAAAATTAGTTTGGCCAAAGTCGGCCGAAATTAATCCTAGTTGAGGTAAGCCAAAAAGAGCTCCACCACCAAAATTAACCTTGGTTGCGGACGACCAAAAACAACCCTAGTTGAGGTCTCGAGGTTGGCCATAAATCGCTACAATCAAGATCGACAAAAAAAAGCCTTGGCCTAGGTCAACATTAAATAACCCTGGCCTTGGTCAGTAAAAAATAATCCAAGGTCACTGTCAGAAAAAAAAAATAGTCATGGTCAAGATCAGTCGAAAATAATCCTAGCCTAGGTTGGCCAAAAATAGTTCTACTGAAGTCGGCTGAAAACTGCCTTGGTGAAGGTCAATCAAAAATGTCATAGCAGAGGTCAACCAAAAATAACCCTAGTAAAGGGAGGCAGGTCAAAAAAATTCCCATTGAAGTCATCCAAAAATAGTCTTGGTCGAGATCGGTTAAAATTAATCCTAGAAAAGGTTAACCAAAATTAATCCTAACCAATTGATTTAAAAATATATTTTTTGAACAATTAAAAAAAACATTTTTAAATGGGATTGTATGGATTGAGACCCTATAGGACCCCTCGTTAGAGAACTAAGGCATGCTAGGACCATCATGAAGGGTGGAGTGGGCTAGTCCGAGGACCTAGGACTATTTTGACAGCTCTAGATATACAATTAAATGCCATAAAAATGGTACATAATTAAATATATCTTCTAAAAATAAAATGTACATAATTAAATAGAGATATCCTCCTCTTTCTCAATTGTTTTTGGTTTTGTGTAAACTGGGCTTAAGTTGTTGCTTATAGTCATTGATATGATTATTGTTCAAGTGGGTTTAAGATGCCGTTATTACCTATTGTCAATCAACATAAAAAAAATAGCTATTGTGAATTTACTGCTCTTAATGGAGGTGTGAATAATTTTCTCAGCCCTCGTGCAGATGCTACCGTAATATACATAATGTCAACATACAAACTCAATCTTTTAAGTCTTTTCTATGTTGGTCATAATTCAAAATCCAGGTCAGGTGAATATGCTAGCAGATAATATCACCATTTTTTTTACAACGTAACTAAATTCCTTTAATGCTTTTCGAGTATGGTTAATTTTCGGGGTGCAGCAGTTAGGATTCATGTTGATGGTAGCAACATAATTGGAATCATGCCTACAAATGTTTAGTTTGTTGCCACCCTCTTTTTGTTTTTTTTTTTTAAAAAAAAAGAGTATGTTCAATTTTCAATCATAAACTCGTTTGTTTTAAATCTCGATAGAATTTATTTTGAACTATTAAACATTATTAAGATGTTGTTACCAGATCTGTTTTGTAAAATTGACAAGTTATGAAACTTAGATAATTCCGATAGATGTTATATCAATGGTGAAGAGGGAGTACGTCAAAGGGTGATCAAGATGTGAATTAATTGTCAAGAAGTTAAAATTGTTATCGAAATAATCTATTTTGATAAGAATAATGTTTTCGATGAGTATATTAAAAGCACGTGGAGTTTAAGAGTGCTCAGAATCATTTGAATTTTGAAAGTAGCATAATATACATAATGCCACATGTGTTTTAATAAAGTCGTCAAAAATGTTAATTTCTATCTAAATGAATTCTTTCGATGGTGGATACAACTTCTCAAATTTTATTCTAGAATGTTGATCATTTTTTAATGTACTCTTCATTTTCTTTCAAGACGAGTTCATCGAAATTATATAAGTGACATACACTACTACAAAAGCTTATTTTACAACGCCATTTCTAAGATGGTTCTGAAGGACCGTCTTAGAAAAGAATGTGGTGGCATTTTTGTAATTCAGGGGACAAATATTGATATTTACGTTGCACATTCTAAGGCAGTTACAAATAACCGTCTTACAATATAACATGGTGGCAATGTTGTAATTAGGTCAAATAACACAACGACGAGTAGCGCCTAAGACCGTCTTTGTACCCTAGTAATATTTCGTTGTCCTTCTTGATCCACACATTTCATTGTTCATCACACAATTCCACTCTTCCATCACGCGGATCGCACCACAAAAAATGACACCGAGATTAATCGCGATTCACCGAACTGATTTAGAAAGTGGAACCGCAATGGAGCCAGCTCAAAGAAGATTGGGAGGAGGAATGGTGTCCTTGTCGCCGTCACAGACTCCGCGCTCCAGCGATAAGCCCATGCTAGATTTGGGATCTGCAGATTCAAATTCCAACAGTCACAACAAGTATGATAAGGACAAAGGTGTCAATGTGCAGGTCCTCGTGAGGTGCAGGTGAGTTTGACTCGCTCTAACTCGTTGCTGACTCGGTCATTGAGGTTTGTTTTAATGTTTCGCTGCTCCGAAACTGAAAATGAAAAAAAAATTGGTGTCGTATTTGCAGGCCATTGAGTGAAGATGAAATGAGGCTGCACACGTCGGTTGTGATTTCGTGTAATGAAGATAAAAGAGAGGTTTTAGCTGTTCAGAATATCACCAACAAATAGATCGATAGAACCTTCACATTTGACAAGGTTTTCGGCGTCTTTCTTTTTCACTTAAAAAAAATTTGTTTGGAGTTTTGAATGCTTGAATTGTTGCGGGATGGTAAAATTGAAGAAAACTTTATTCTGATGAATTGAAGACTCAAGTTAGTAGGAGAAAGAAAATTCATTGAATGTGCGATCAGATTTCCAGTTCGAGAATTAAATTTTGAATATAGTTCTTTATTTATTATGACATTATTATGTACTACCCACTCTCTTATCAAATCATAATCATGATATTGATAAGGAAGGCCTCACATGTTTTTTCCTTGTTATTGGAATAAAATTGTTCCGTGTGATTACGCTGATTTTGGTTTGTTTTGGCGTAGGTGTTTGGTCCTAACTCTCAACAGAAAGAACTGTATGATCAGGCAGTGTCTCCAATTGTGTATGAAGTGCTTAAGGGTTATAACTGCACTATTTTTGCGTATGGACAGACCGGGATAGGGAAGACATACACAATGGAAGGAGGTGCAAGAAAGAAGGTTATTCATGATACCTAACTAAAGTCTTCATGATATTTTCTCATTGCTTTGTATTGAAAATTTGAAATCTATTTCTTACTTTGCTACTTGATTCTGCAGAATGGTGAATTTTCGAGTGATGCTGGTGTCATCCCAAGAGCTGTGAAACAGATTTTTGATATATTGGACTCAGAATGCTGAGTATAACATGAAAGCTAGTAACATTTCTAGAGCTTTACAATGAGGAAATAACAGATCTTTTGGCCCCTAAGGAGACTTCGAAATTTATAGATGATAAGTCTAGGAAACCTATTGCTCTAATGTAGGACGGGAAGGGGGTGTTTTTGTCAGGGGCTTGGAAGAAGAGATTGTTTGCACTGCAAATGAAATTTACAAGATATTAGAAAAAGGTTCTGCAAAGAGGCATACAGCTGAGACTCTTCTTAACAAACAAAACAGCCATTCTCACTCCATATTTTCTATCACAATTCATATTAAGGAATGCACTCCAGAGGGTGAGGAAATAATTAAATGTGGGAAGCTAAATCTTGTGGACCTCGCAGGGTCTGAGAATATTTCACGTTCTGGTGCAAGAGAGGTACAAATGATTAGATTTAAGTTGGCTGATGCATTTAAATGGTAAAATTTGGAATAATGTGAAAACCTGCTTGTTATGAAAATATTTCAGTCATGGCCGATAAGTTATTATAGTCAGGCTGTAAGAATATTGATAATGTCATAAATTTGTGTTAATCCCTTCACATTTCACTGCTGGCTTCCGTGGCATTTGTCTGGAAAAAAACATAGCTTTATAGCTTCACTTAGAAGAAGAAAAAAATACTTGCAGGGTAGAGCAAGGGAGGCTTATGCACACCGTGGATTATGTCTTGATAATTATATTCACTGTCTGGAAGAAACTCTTAGTACCTTGGATTATGCACACCGTGCCAAAAATATCAAGAACAAACCAGAGGTGACTTTTTTAGTTGCCCTTTTCATTTTGATCAACCTTTTGCTCCTTTTATCAGGCAGCAGAGCATATCTAACAATTTAAAGTTGGTTATTTTTTCAGATTAATCAGAAAATGATGAAATCTGCAATGATTAAGGATTTGTATTCTGAAATTGACAGACTAAAGCAAGGTTGGCGACTGTTCCATATTAATGTAGTTTATTTTCTCATTGGTTATTTTTTCATTAATCCACACACATTGTTAAAAGTTAGAAATTTATAATTTTACCTTTACAATGAGAAATTAATTAATTTTCATTAATCCACACACATTGTTAAACATCTAGTGGTTTGCTACTCTTCCTATTGTATGTTCTGCTTATCTTTTTCTTTTTTTCTTTTTTTCCTTCTAAAAACGTCATGCCTCACTTAGTGGTTCACTTTTCCAGCTCTGGTCTTGGGTGTGCAGACCATTTACTTTTTGTCTCGTCCAGTCGCTTTCCAAGTTGTGGTGAAGCTACAGATCAGAGCCTAGATCAAAAATGTTTGACCGGATGCATTAAGTGTAGTTTATTTATAATGTTGTTGGAAGAAATGGGGACTAAGGCAATAAATAAAAGACATAGGTACACAAGAAGATAGACCCTTAACATTTACAACTTTCTTTTATAAGTTGACTCGTCATTTTATTCCATTGTGACCATTTTTTTTTTTTTTTGCTCAAGACAATGGTATCCCTTTATTTAGTGGTATGTGAGTCTAAATATAATAAACCTTTCTGAATGAAAAGTAGGGTGCACTTTAGTTCCTAGCCTATCTATTAAATTTAGTCCTCATGTTTTCTTCCTTTTCTAGTTGCATTTACTTTTGTTTGATCCACCTAAGATTGGATTTTTAACTTGACTTTTGTTTTGTCTTTTTACGCTTTTTCCTCAAGTTTCCGGGTTTGAAGCTACTTTCTTATCTTTAATTTTGGAAGGGGGTCATTCTCGTGTTTGAGTAGGGAATTGGAATGGGCTATTCTAACAATTATTCCACAAAAGCGTTACAATTCTTATCTCATTTTATAGAAATATTAGCATAAAACTTACACAACTCGAGAAATTGGTCAATGATTAAGGATTCTGCAATGATTAATGATTAAGTATTTGTATTCTGAAATTGACAGACTAAAGCAAGTTGGTTATTTTTTCTCATTGGTCAATGATCAGAAATTGTGTGAACTTGAGAAGTTTGAGGTGATTGCAGTGCCTTTTCTGAGAATTACATAAACCATGATCAGAAATTTTTAGCACACATTTTTTTTTCTAACCTTTGATGCTCTCATTCTTTACTGGGTGTAGGAGTGTACTGCCTATGAAGAAAAACAACTACTGGAGAAAGTGGCAGAAATGCTAGCAAGTTCAAATGCTAGAAAGAAACAATTGGTAACCTTTGCTTTTAACGTGCTAAGTTTACCTATAATGTTGTCCATGAGTACTAGAACATAACATTCCTTTTGATATTTATGAGGTTCAAATAGCAGTCAATGGGCAAATTTACGCAAAGGGGTCATATTTAAAAACTATTTATGCAAAGAGGTCTGTTTTGTAAATATTTACGCAGGGGGTTACTTTTTGCATGGAATCCACTAACGGTAATGGTGAGAAAGCATGAACCGCCATTACCAACAACGATACAGTGCTGACGTGGGATACTGGCTGGAGGGTATCGCCAGTCGTACTAGCGATACTGGCTACATGGAGGGAGCCGCTTTTTCCATTGGCGACATATAGGGTCTCGCCTCTCCCATTGGCGAGACACCTTCAATTTCAAATTAAAAAAAAGTGGACCACACGCGTGAGATTATTTTGTGTCGGGGAAGCAGCAACACAAAGAAAGTGAAGAAAAAAAAATCACAGAATTTGGACAGTGACAACATCGATCGGATTCAGGAGTGCACGTGCGTGTAACATGAAATTAAAAAAAAATCATTCTAAGACATCGTTTCACTATTAATTTCTTTTTTTAAAAAATTCACTTGTAAGACATTCTTTTATTTAAATTTATTATCGTTCGGGTTCTATTAAAAAATTTAAGTATTCTGTTTACATTAATTAAAAAAAAACAATAACAAATAATAATTGACAATATTAGGAAAAAAAACAATTCACCACTTTTTAAAATAAATTAAAAATAGCATTATAATTTTTTTAAAACAAAATATATTTTAAAAATATTTTAAAAAAATGAAACCACCCTACAATAAAAATACGTGAACAAAAATAATTAAAAAAAAAAAAAACAAAGAAGTCATGGATGAAGTCACAACTTCCTTTTACAATTAATAAAAAAAACTGAAATCGCAAGAGTTTTATGACTTTGTTGTTGTCATATAAAAAAACTTAAGTAATAAATGTTTAAAAGACTTCTTAAAAAAATAGTTGACATTAGATAAAAGCTATAAAGATATTTGTGATATCTTTAAACACAAATTATTTGGCATCATCAGGATTCAGGAGTGCACGTGCGCTTTGGACGCGTGTCGTAATCTAGTAGCCACTAAGGTCAACCATTTCAGCGGATCAACGGCCAAGATTCGTTTAGAAAATTACGTATGTTTAGCCATCACCATTAACCACCGGATACAAGAGTCTCGCTCATTCTCCCAGGCTTTCCATGCATTCTTCCCACTCCAACCCCCCGGAGATTCTCGTCGGAGCGCGACGGCGAGAATTTCGGCGTTCGCCGGGATCTGAACCGAACCGGATCACGCTCGTTCCCGCCGATCGTGCCTCACGAAGAAGAATTCCTCTCCGATGCCGCTCCGCGCAAGCTCGGAATCCGGCCGGAGGATCTACGATTCGGAGGTGGAGACGGCGGCGATAACGGTGGAAGGAATCTCACCGGCGGAAATGGCTGCGAATGGATTAAAATCGGCGCATACTACGAGGAAATGTTGAGGTCAAATCCGACGGACGCGCTTCTGCTGAGAAACTACGGCATTCTTTTAATTTCATGTTGTGGTTAACAATTTTGTGGCTCGTTGACTATGGTGGAGAAACCGGCTGTAGGCAAAAAGTAGGTCCTGAATGGTGATGTCACTGCCCAAATTCTGTGATTTTTTTTTTTTTTGAAATTGAAGTATATGCAGCCAATGCAAAAAGCGGCTCCCTCCACACAGTCAGTATCGCTCGTGCGACTGGCGGTACCCTCCAGCCAGTATCCCATGTCAGCACTGTATCGTTGTTGGCAATGGCGGTCGATGCTTTCTCGCCATGACCATTGGCGGGTTCCAAGCAAAAAGTGACCCCTGCGTAAATATTTACAAAACAGACCCCTTTGCGTAAATAATTTTTAAATATGACCCCTTTGCGTAAATTTGCCCAGTCAATGATCTTCGAGAATCCAATCTGACCTCGTTGTAGTTTGGTTCATGTGCTTTCTTTTTATTTCATTAGTAATGATGTTTATGTCTAGTGCATTCTTCGATGCAATTGGTGGCATGGGTTTTGACTATGTTGCCTCTGGGCATTATGCAAATGTTATCCACCTTGAGTCATTTGAAAATATTCTTTCAATGCATTCCTATCTAGATGTCAAATTTTGACTTGTATTAAAAAAACGAGAAAGAAACTCATCCCATATTTTATCTTATGCAGGTATGTTGTTGAGAATGATGTTAAATTCTTGTTGCCACTTATTCAGGTTAGTTAAAGTCAGTTCATTTGCCTTCCAAGGTTTTGAAGCTAAAAAATTACTTGATATTTATATAAAATATTCTAGCTACAACAACAATATATATAAAAATTAAATTCGATAAACACAGATGCAAAAAATTTAGAATATTTCAAAGTTACAAATTTGAGAGAAAAAAGAAGAGTGGGGACAATTTTTTATTTTTATTTTTAATGAATAGTTTTTAAGATAAAAAATGATAGCTTAGATTAGATTAAATGTAATATTATAATATTAATTTATTTTTGTATTATTTCTTGATTTAAAAGAACGTTTTTTTTTTGTTTTTTCCTCCAAAAATATACTCTCAAACATATCTTGAAAACTTGAAGATATTGTATTTTGTATGATTATATACGTTATAAGCAATGTATTCCAATTCCAAATGTATTGAACAAATTAAATTTGAGGATATTAATATTCTGAATACATATTTAGGCATATATGCCGTGTACGTATCAGTTTCAGAGGCAAGCACGTGGTATTATATTTTAAACTAATATCTCGTTTTTTAAAATTTAGAATTAAATATAATTTTGGTTTTCTATTTTTTAAAATTCATAATTTTAGTCATCTTATTTTAAAATAAAGATATTTAATATTCATATTTTTCAAAATTTGTAAAGATATTTAGAATTAATTTTTTTATCTTATGCAAGGCCTTTTTGAATTATTGTAACAGAGCACAGAATAAGCTATGACACTCTACTAGAACTAGACTTTCATTTGAGTTTGCCATGAGAACAGTGGGTGGAGAGGTTCTAACTACTGAAAATGCGAGAGAATTTTCATCTGCAGCAAAAGGAGAGACACTTGAAGGTGAATTCCCTTTAATTCCTTTTCCAGTTTGCTGTACATTTTTTCCTAAAAGGTTTCTCATTATAGTTTGCTTGCAGATACAATCAGAACAATTGAGGGTTACTCTGATATAATTGTGATGCGGCATTTTGAAAGTGGTGCTGCCAGAAGAACTGCAGCTACATCTGACATTCCAATAATCAATGCAGGGGATGATCCTGGACAGCATCCGACTCAGTTATGCCTAAAATAGCCATCAATGCAGGGTTACTCTCATAAGAGAGTATTATCAACAAAACAGTTATTTCCAGAGAGAATGCCTAATTTTCTTTTCAGTTTTTCTCTATATTTTGAGTCATTCAATTTTGTTTTAGTCAACTAGAGGTAAACCATTGTTACTTTAATTGCTCCATGAAATTAGTTCAAGGAAATATGTTGGACATTTTAGTGTAATTGATTTCTTTATTATGTTAAAATAAGAGTGCACGCTTGTTTTAATGTAATAACGAGATGTTCGGTTTAGGCAAATTTTGGAAATTACATGGAAGTGACTTTTAGGAAAAGGCAGTTTTTAAAAAAAAAATAAAACTTCCATCAACCTCCATCAACCGCCAAAAACCACCTGTTCTTTGATCATAAATAATCATTCTAGTTCAGAAAGCATAACAGGTGACAACACATACAAGACCAAAACAATACTCTTGAATTATAATCTTCTGATTTTATCCGATTGAACAATTTTGGTTGAACCCCGAAATTTGATTCAATCTGAAAGTGTTATACACGACTTCAGATTTATCCAGTATTATCTCGATTTTCAAATTAACCAACAAAAGATTGAATCAAATTTTTCGAGATGACGAACGATAATTCGAAGATGACAAGCAAGTTTGCGAAGTTGGACAAGTTTGAAGGGCAGGATTTCAGAAGATGGTAGAAGAAGATGCACTTTCTCTTGACAACATTGAATGTGGTGTATGTGCTGAGTACACCGATGCCGGTGTTTATGGAAGACAAAACTCTGGATCAAACAAGGAAGCATTCGAAATGGGAGAACGACGATTACATTTGTCGTGGACACATTCTGAACGGTATGTCTAACTCTCTCTTTGATATTTATCAAAATGTTGAGTCTGCTAAGGAATTATGGGACTCTCTTGAATCCAAGTATATGGAAGAAGATGCCTCAAGTAACAAATTCTTAGTTAGTAATTTCTTTAATTACAAAATGATTGATTCGAGGCCTGTTATGGAACAATATAATGAACTGCTGCGGATTTTGGGTCAGTTTACTCAACATGATTTGAAAATGGATGAATCCATTGCAGTTTCATCTATAATTGATAAACTGCCTTCTTCTTGGAAAGACTTCAAGCATACCTTGAAACATAAGAAGGAAGAGTTGACTCTGGTTCAACTTGGTAGTCATTTCATGATTGAGGAGTCGCTGAGGGCTCAGGAAATTGACAAAGTCAATGATAAAAACGTAGCAGGTTCCTCTTTCATTAATATGGTAGAGGAAAGTGGAACAGTTAAGCAAAATTACAATGCTAAAGGTAACAAACGAAAATTTCAAGGAAATAAGAACAAAGGTCCAAACAAACAGACAAAATTGTCATGTTGGAAGTGTGGGAAACCTGGTCATTTAAAGAGGGATTTCCGGGTGTTCAAAGGAAAGAACAAGGCTGGTCCAAGTGGGTCTAATGATCTTGAAAAGCAACAAGGTCAGATTGTAGTGAATAATTTTAATTCGAATACGAATTCAAATTATGTATCACTAATATCTGATGCATTCTATGTGCAGGATGATGATGTTGCTTGGTGGTTTGATTCGGGAGCAACAAGCCATGTGTGCAAAGATCGTCGTTGGTTCAAGGAATTTAGACCAATCGATGATGGTTCTATTGTGAAGATGGGCAATGTTGCAACTAAACCAATCCTAGGATTAGGTTGTGTGAATTTAGTTTTTACTTCCGGAAAAAGTTTGTATTTGGATAATGTCTTATTTGTACCTGGTATTCATAAGAACTTATTGTCTGGTATGGTTTTAAATAATTGTGGTTTCAAGCAAGTACTTGAAAGTGACAAGTACATCTTGTCAAGACATGGTTCGTTTGTTGGATTTGGTTATCGTTGTAATGGAATGTTTAAATTAAACATTGATGTTTCTTTTGTTCATGAATCTGTTTGTATGGCCTCGTGTAGTTCTATAACTAATATGACAAAATCAGAAATTTGGCATGCTAGATTAGGACATGTTCATTACAAAAGATTAAAAGATATGTCAAAAACAAGTATGATTCCTCCTTTTGATATGAACATTGAAAAATGCAAAACTTGCATGTTGACCAAGATCACTAGAAAACCTTTTAAGGATGTTAAAAGTGAGACTAAAGTCTTAGACCTTATTCATAGTGATTTGTGTGATTTGCATGCTACTCCATCATTAGGTCATAAAAAATATCTTGTTACTTTTATTGATGATGCATCAAGGTATTGTTATGTATATTTATTAAATACAAAAGATGAAGCTCTTGATAAATTTAAAATTTATAAGAAAGAGGTAGAACTTAATCAAAATGGGCTAATCAAAACTCTTCGTACGGATAGGGGAGGTGAGTATTATGATCCGGTTTATTTTCAATCTACTGGAATAATACATCAAACTACAGCTCCTTATACACCACAACAGAATGGTGTAGCCGAAAGGAAGAATAGAACCTTGAAAGAAATGGTGAATTCCATGTTATCCTATTCGGGTTTAAGTGAAAGATTTTGGGGTGAGGCTATGTTGACAGCCTGTTACTTGTTGAACCGAATTCCTAACAAAAGGAATAAGGTTACCCCATATGAACTTTGGCACAAAAAGACACCAAATTTGAGTTATCTCAAAATTTGGGGATGTAGGGTTGTAGTCAGGCTTACAGAACCTAAAAGGAAAACCATAGGTGAAAGAGGTATAGATTGCATATTTATTGGATATGCTGAATATTCTAAAGCATATAGATTTTATGTGCTAGAATCTAATGATTCTGTTGCTGTGAACTCGGTTATAGAGTCACGGGATGCTATCTTTGATGATTAAAGGTTTACATCTATACCTAGGCCAAAGGACATGAATTCCATGTCGAAAGTCTCAGTTAATATTGAGGATATACCTTCAACTAGTACTGAAACTAGAAAGAGTACGAGAGTAAGAAAGGCTAAGTCATTTGGTGATGACTTTCAACTCTATTTGGTTGAAGGGTCAAGGAATGATATTGAATTTCAATATCAATATTGCCTTAATGTTGAGGAAGACCAAAAGACTTTTAGTGAAGCAATGGCTTCAAGGGATGTTGTATTCTGGAAAGAAGCAATCCAAAGTGAGATGGATTCCATCATGCAAAATAATACCTGGAAATTGGTTGACTTACCTCCTGGATGTAAGCCATTAGGATGTAAGATGATCTTTAGGAGAAAGATGAAAGTGGATGGTACTGTTGACAAGTACAAAGCCAGATTGGTTATCCAAGGCTTTAGGCAAAAGGAGGGTATTGATTTTTTCGATACATATGCTCCTGCTGCTAGGATATCCACTATTAGACTGTTGTTAGCACTTGCTGCTATCCACAATTTGGTGATTCACCAAATGGATGTGAAAACTGCATTCTTAAATGGTGAATTGGATGAAGAGATATACATGAAACAACCTGAAGGGTTTGTTATGCCAGGAAATGAAAATAAGGTGTGTAAACTGATGAAATCTCTTTATGGCTTGAAACAAGCGCCTAAACAATGGCATAAAAAATTTGATGAGGTTGTGTTGTCTAGTGGCTTTGTTCTAAACCAAGCAGATAAATGTCTATACAACAAGTTTGATACTCATGGCAAAGGAGTTATCATTTGTCTGTATGTAGACGACATGTTGATCTTTGGTACCGACCAAGATCAAGTTGATGAAACTAAAGCATTTTTGTCTTCTAAGTTTGATATGAAAGATATGGGGGAGGCGGATGTGATCTTAGGAATAAAGATCAAACGTGGAAACAATGGCATTTCCATCTCTCAATCACATTATATTGAGAAGATATTGGAGAAATTTAATTTTAAAGATTGTTCTCCGGTAAGTACTCCCATTGATCCTAACATGAAGCTATTACCTAATAAAGGTGTAGCAGTGTCTCAACTTGAATACTCAAGGACGATAGGATCACTCATGTATGCAATGATTAGTACTAGGCCTGATATAGCTTATGTTGTTGCTAAACTTAGTAGGTTTACAAGTAATCCCAGTTCTCATCATTGGCAAGCTATGAATAGAGTATTCAAGTACTTAAAGGGAACCATTGACTATGGTTTGACATATACTGGATTTCCTTCGGTTATTGAAGGTTACTCTGATGCAAGTTGGATAGCCAATATGGAAGATTATTCATCCACAAGTGGTTGGGTATTCCTCCTTGGAGGAGGTGCTATCTCTTGGGCATCCAAGAAACAGACCTGCATTACAAATTCAACAATGGAATCTGAATTTGTAGCTTTAGTAGCAGCTAGTAAAGAAGCTGAGTGGCTAAGAAATTTGATCTATGAGATTCCATTGTGGCCAAAACCTATACGTCCCATGTCTATCAGGTGCGATAGTCAGGCTACTTTGGCTAGGGCATATAGTCAAGTGTATAATGGGAAGTCTAGACACTTGGGTGTTAGACACAACATGGTTCGGGAGTTAATCATGCATGGTGTGATATCAGTGGAGTTTGTGAGAACTCAGCATAATTTGGCCGATCATTTAACCAAAGGGTTAAGTAGAGATCTCGTGAAAAGGTCGGTTGTGGGATTAGGATTAAAGTCCATCTGAAATCTCTTATGTTAAGATACCCAATTCCCATCTAATATGACATTAGGTGCTGAATTCAATGTGGAAAGCTTAACATGTAGAGATTGAAACACATCATCAAAAGTATCCCAAAAGGTATGTGTTCGGTTCTGTAAGTTAAGGAGGTTGAAGTATAACTTCTCAATGGTTCTTTTGAAAAATTGCATTTGCAGGTGCAAGAAAGAAAAGGACTACCTATATAAGCATGAAGTTTAGCCGCTTCAAGAAGCTGGGACTTGGCTTTGATATGCTTATGAAGGATAGGGACACAGGCTAGTAAACTAGTGTCGAGCAAGAGTAATGTTATAAACTATTGTGCAGATTATCTTCATGTATTCATTATGAATAGAAAGAGTTCAATCCTTAGTGACACCCTGATATTCGAATATTTGAAACGTGTAATTTGCTAAGATGAAATTCAATCGTCACGATATTTCATCTATGCAGTAGTTTGTTGTATGTTATGACTTTGGTGATTTGATCGGTAATTACACTAAAATGGGGGAGGTTTGTTGGACATTTTAGTGTAATTGATCTCTTTATTATGTTAAAATAAGAGTGCACGCTTGTTTTAATGTAATAACGAGATGTTCGGTTTAGGCAAATTTTGGAAATTACATGGAAGTGACTTTCAGGAAAAGGAAATTTTTTTTAAAAAATAAAACTTCCATCAACTGCCATCAACCGCCAAAAACCACCTGTTCTTTGATCATAAATAATCATTCTGGTTCAGAAAGCATAACGGGTGACAAAACATACAATACCAAAACAATACTCTTGAATTATAATCTTCTGATTTTATCCGATTGAACAATTTTGGTTGAACCCCGAAATTTGATTCAATTTGAAAGTGTTATACACGACTTCAGATTTATCCAGTATTATCTCGATTTTCAAATTAACCAACAAAATATAATTAGTACTATAGGAGGAGTATACTTACTCGGTTTACTTGATCTTTTAGTTTTTTAGCTTAACTATTGTTGTAGTTAGTTAGTTTAAAGGTGGGTGCAACCACAAGATGGGGTACTTGCCTTTTGGATTTGGAGGGAGAATGTGTGTTGGTTGGAACTTGACCTTTATGGAGTACGAGATTGTGTTGACACTGCTTCTCTCTAAGTTTAGGTTTAAGATTTCCCCAGGTGATCATCATTCACCATCTATCATGCTCTCCCTGAGGCCTACTCATGGACTTCCTCTCATAATTTAGTCCCTTTAGAATATTCAACTCAATTTTACGAAAAAAAAAATGTGTAAAGTCTCATATATAATTTAGTCTTCATGGAACTACTATTCAATTGTAGATAGTAGAAGTCCAGTAGTATGGTCCATTCCTATTCTTTTTGCATATATATATATATATATATATATATATATATATATATATATAATTAACTCATTTTTACAAGGAAGATGTTGTCCGTACGTACTTTTCAATAGTTCAGTCCTTCAGATAATTAAAGTTTAGTAGTATGGGATTGTCAGAGTAGGAAGACACAAACAAATTTTGAATGACTATGAAAGCCATATTAATTGTAGAAAGGCTAAGGTAATTATTAATTAATTGGTTAACTTGGTTATTAGTTCTCTAAATTATTTATTAATTTTTATTAAGTCTTTGAATTATATTTTTATTTTAAATTGGATTGTTAAACTTTTTTTTTTTTTAATTTGATCCATGTGTCTAAATATTGTTATGAAAAATTTACTACAAGACCTAAACGACCCATTTTAGTTAATTTAGAGTAGTAATTTGAGTCAAACAAAGTTAGATGCGACTACATGTAAATTTTTAAATGGAGCAACAGAAGTTAGGTCAGATACATAGGTAAAGGGGGTTAAGGATAATAAAGTTATTAGTGGGCCTGGTGGTGCTGCTTGGGGTACATGTTAGATGAGAGAGATAGAGGGGGGGCCTGGGCTGGAATAATTGAACGAAGGGACGAGAAAAAAACAAAAGAGTGAGGCCCACTTCGTTGGTACTGTTTCCACTTGGGGAAAACAAGCGCTTCCACCGTAGCCTTGTCCCGCTTCCATTATGGGAAGGTTTAGCTTTTTGAATTTTTGCCCTCCACTCATTACTCTCGACTGGTTTTGTGAGATAGAAAGAAGAACACACAGGAACTAGAGAACACACAGCAAACCCATATTATCTTATATTAAAATAAATAAGAATAAATTAAAGATTAAAAATTATTAATATATATATATATATATATATATATATATATATATATATATATATATATATATAAAATGTTATTATAACATCCAACAATATTACAATATACTATAAATAAAATAATAATAATAATAAATAGAACCTAGCTAAAGGATAGGTCTTCATGATAATTCTCATCAAAGTAGTCACAACCGTGATGAGGTGGTGATGGTGAAGGTTGCTATTGAAATTATATTTATAATGCATATTATTTGTATCACCAGTTACTCCCTATGCTCTTTGGATATCAATCTGTCTTAAGTTTAGCAATATACTTGTCAGTAATTGTTGTATCTAAAGTGTCATTGTTGGACGCCATGACATCTGGCTCTTAGAAATCTAATTAAGTACATGGACGTTAGAAATAATTCGTCGATATAAATTGCTAATTTTCTTGCTTTCAAAGTTCATAAAAATACATGGACGTTAGAAAAGATTAAACGTGATTTATCTAGATTCTTGGTGGAATTTCACCATAATATCAAACCAGCCATTTATTATTCTAATTCTATAAATATCGAGCCCTAAGACTATATGGAGATTATAGGCGAATTCAACTTATAGAGTAAATGTACAAGGTGCTGTAAGTGATCATTCTTGCGAATAGGTTGACATTTGGTTCTTGCATAATATTATATGAGAGATTCAATTTGCGGCTATTTATAATAGACATAGACAACTGTTGGGTGGGGGTGTTAATTATTAATGAATCGTGATAGAAGCTAAAAGGAAAATAAATGAGTGTGTGTTATTTAAAGTAGACTATAAAAAGGAATATGATGCAATAAGCTAGAAATATTTGGATTTAACTAGGTTGCAAATAGGCTTCTTTACTTTCTGAAGGAGATTAATTATTACTTATTAGTGAATTCATTAATAATGTAAACGCAAATAAGAAATTTCCTTCAGGCAAAGAACTTAGACAAGGGTAGCAGAAAGTCTGAATGAATTTATGAAGAAGCAAAAAGCTAGGCTATTACTTTAAAGGATATATACCTGCAGGTATGATCTCAAAAAAGGTCTGAATGTATCGCTGGCTATATATAAAGGTACCACAATTGTGTACAGAGCAAAGACCTCTACCAACTTGATTTCCTACAAATTGTATATTTTGTATATCTGAGAGGAACATGGTGTGATTGTATCCCACTTCACTTATATATGCCAGCGATGCATTGCAATATATCTTGAATTAGTTTGTAAAAGTGACTCAAACGGATCAATCAATCATATAAAGTTAGTAGGATGCAAATAATTAGTTACAAAAATATGAAGGACAAATTAAGTATTATTATTAATTTTTAATTATTTTGTAGTTGGGTAACCCTGAAACATCTGATGCTGAGGACTGGATGGGTCTGGTTGATTATGCTTGGAGTCATGTTGTGATATCTTATGAACACTTTAAGGTGACCTTCTAAATTGAGATATTAGGTGTTGATTGATATTCTCTCTAGTCTCTACACAAAATCATGATATAAAAAAAAAATCCATAAATGAAGTTATAAAATTATGATTTTTATCCCATTCTCTCCATTCTAATAAGTTATAAATATTAGCATTAATCATAGATTAAATCACAGTTCCTACTTCCTACGTTTTAAAAATGATATAACAAGAAATAAATTGATAATGCAATCAAGGATCTAAAATAGGATAACCATGTTTGAAATAGAGGACAAGTTCCTAATTTGGTTCTTAATAGTCAACTTAGTCAACTGATGTGCCTATAAAAAAAACTTAGTTAATTGGGGTGGTATGTAATGTTGACAGAAAATTGAGGTTGAGTGTCATAGTATGAGATGAGTGTCATGTGCCCTACTTCTAATAATAGAGAGGATAGAATTGCTAGCCTGGTCAATCTTAAGTTTAGACTTTAGACTTTAGAATTTAGAACTATTGTGAACTTATAGACTTTTTGTCTAAATGTTTTTAAGTACCTTTTGTTTATGTTTGTACAAACTCAAGGTATTGTATTATTTTGTGAAAGTCTTTAATTTATCAGCTACTGTTGTCGCAACCTACCCTTCGGCAGGAGGACGACGCGTGACTCGCGGGTGCGTCTTCCAAGAAAGGAAAATGCGCGGAGTCGCCACCAACGTTTATTTGAGGAAAACGTCGGAAAAACCGGAAAAGATGTGGTCTACAAACTTTAAGTGAAAGGTTCGGGAGTTGTATTTACGCACGGGAAAGGTATTAGCATCCCACACGTCCGTCACAAGGGACGACAACCTTTAATCTAGTGTGCAAACATGACTTCAATTTGTTTTATGTTCCCTTTTACGTCTTTATATCTTTTTGTGCCTTTTATATTTTTTATCTTTTTGTGGTCGACAAGGGTGTTTCCCTTGCTCCTACGTATTCCTCAATTGTGGTAAGGAAATCTGACCTACGTAGTTCTTCGAGAACTAAACGTTGGTTAAATTGTTTTTATCCTTTTTTTGCAAGATATATTTTTATTGAACGGAAGAGTCATTTAAGGCGTTGGACCATTAAACGATATTTCGATTTTTTGAAAGGAGAGACAACATTAAGGCATTGGACCATTAATGATCTCTTGGTTTTTTTTTTTTTTTTTGAAAGAAGTGACAAAGCTTATGCGTTGGTTTTAGGTCTTTAAACTCCATGTTTAACCAATAAAAGCGAAGATGACCATTTCAAGGCGTTGGACCTTAAAAATGGTTTTTTAGGTGATGATATAAGCTTGGTTTATGAATTGATTTTAGCCTTAGTTTCACTTTGGTTATTTAGTCAATTCGGTTAAGAAAGAAAAATTCCAAAGAAAAACGTCCAATTGATTTTTATTGATTATTTTGTTAAAAGATATTTTTTGCTTATTATATTATTATTTTGTCTCTTTTTGGTTTTAAACGTGGTTACGACATGAAAGATCGGTCGGATTTTATTCTAACAAAAATTAAAAGATATTACAACTCAAATGATCAGTGAAAATTTATTTTATTTTTTGATTAGCCAAGAAAGTGACTTAAATAAATGACTAAAGCACGTCAAACGGGGGTACGGAAAGTAAATGAAATAAAAATAAAAGTACGCGAAACAAGTGGGGACCACTAAGGGCACATAGAATGAATTGAAAGGTTCGATTTCGGGAACTTACCGGTTTGAAGACCGAAGAACGACGAAGAACGATGAAGAACAGTGGAAAACCTTCGCGAAATCGCCCATGGAAACGTCTTAGAAGCGTTACGGAAGCGCCTCGGCTTGGATTTTCTTCGCTGAAACAATTTTTCTCACTAATTTTAAGTGATTCTCATATACCAGGAGGGTTGAACATTTTGTTCTGCCCTCCTTCCCCTATTTATAGGGGAAAAGAGGGAGGTGGTTGCCGTCCAGCTCGCCTAGGCGAGCTGGGTTGCTTCCACCAGAAGGCACCGCCTTCTGTTGGAAGATCCTGGAAGGCCCAAGTGGGCCTGATTGCTATTTACACACCCCTATTTACTAAATACACCCCTCTGTCCTTTTTTACTAATTTTTTTCCGTAATGTTACGGAACTTTACGAATTACGTAACGATACTTGTTTTCTTTCCGTAATGTCACAAAACCTTACGGATTACGCAATTATCCCTTCTTTGGTTTCTGGAATGTTACGGAACTTTACGGATTGCACATTAACACTTCCTTTCAACTCCCGACATGTCGCGAAACTTCACGAATTGCCTAACGATGGGTGTCAAGTACCTCGAAGTGGTCAAGCGAGGGTCGCATCCCAACAAACAGATGATCCCCGGATGAAATTAGGGTATGACAGTTGTCCCTCTTTACTTGTCTTTTACTGGAGATAAAAGGGAAGTAAAGATAAGACACTAATTTCGTTCGAGCGGAACACCATTCGGCCGGTCAATCTCCTCGCCAGTGGAACCTGAAATTTTTTTGAAAATGATCAGCACCGAACGATCAACATCATCTTGATACTGCCGAATTCGTTCCTCTTGGTTGACACAAGGCACAGAATGACCATAATTTGTCTCTGCATGCCATCGGACACGATCGTATCTAGATGGCAAAAGGTGCGGAATAACCATAATTTGTCTCCGCGTGCCATTGGACACGACTGTCTCCGAATGGCGAAAAGGTGTGCGGAATGACCATAATTTGTCTCCGCATGTCATCGGGCTCGCTGCCTCTGGATGACAAAAGGGCGCAGAATGACCATAATTTGTCTCTGCGTGCCATCGGACACGACTGTCTCCGAATGGCGAAAAGGTGAGCGGAATGACCATAATTTGTCTCCACATGTCATCGGGCTCGCCGCCTCTGGATGACAAAAGGGGCGCAGAATGACCATAATTTGTCTCTGCGTGCCATCGGACACGATTGTCTCCGAATGACAAAAAGGTGTGCATAATGACCATAATTTGTCTCCGTATGTCATCGGGCTCGCCACCTCTGGATGACAAAAGGGCGTAGAATGACCATAATTTGTCTCTACATGCCATCAGACACGACTGTATCTGGATGGCAAAAGGTGCGCGGAAATTTTCTCAAAAGGTGATCAAAAGGTGCGCAAAAGGTGATCAGAAGGTGCGCGGAAATTTGTCTCTGCATGCCATCGGACACGACTGTATCTGGATGGCAAAAGGTGCGCAAAAGGTGATCAGAGCAACATATACTTTTTGGATGAAAAACAATGTGTTTACCGGGGATGGAGAGTATGATGATGAAATTTTCTCATAACCATAAATGAGATTTTGGATGTTAGCATTTTGTTTCTAAATGATCATTTAGAGGAAACACTGGGTCCAACAAAAATAGAAGGAAATCGCTCAAAGTGTATCAATCTCAGACGGGTAAGTGTTTCATCCTAATTCCGAACCATAGATATGTCATGACTTGATTTTACAAATCATTTCCTATCAAATCAAAGATTACACGCGTGATCAGGGATCAATAGGACTTTTCTTGGGAATGGGCTTTCTGGTAGGAAATGTGGCTTTCAGTGTTCTTGGCCTTTTCCTTTTCTGTTTTTGTTTAGTGAGGTGAACAAGCCACCGACGCACAGGATTTTGGTTGGCAATCAAAGGGAGAGGACCACTTTAGGTCATGGTTTCCTTTCTTTTCTTGTTTACTTGGTGACAATCCCGTATTGTTCAGATATTGTCTGGTCCAAAGACCTTTCTGCATATTTCTTCTGTTTTCTTCCAATCCTTGATCGGGAATTTTCTTTCTTTTGTGTTCTTGCTTTCTCTCACTCCTTGATTAGGAATTTTCTTCTTTTGCTTTCTTTTTTTGTTTTCTTCCGAGGGCAAGGTTTTTTGGTAAGTTGGGATTTTGGCTCAAGGCTTGTAGAACGGCTGGACATGATATCTGCCAAGGTTTGGCCAGCGGTTCGGGGATAAAGGGGATGTCCCACATTATTTCCATGATACACATGCAACAATGATGATTAGGAAATTTTATGCAAAACTGGTCATGCATGCACCCATGTGGACACTCAAGCATCAAGTTTTTATGGTCATGTCATGTTAGGGCTCATGATTCATTTCCTCTATTTAAATCAACACAATGTTTCCAAAATATGTTCTTTTATCAATTTGTGCATTCATCCGAGTCTATTTTAGGTGTCGGGAATATTTTCACAGCATTCACCCTTCAGGTGTATACACATTTTTTTTTTCAAAAACTGGTTATGATCAGTGAATTTTTTCAAAGAAAAGTTGGAAGTTATCTCTTTTCAAAAGCATATTGATTTTTTAGCTAGACCACTTATTATTATTTTTTCCTTTCTTCTTTTTCTTTTTTTCTTCTTTTTTAAGTTATTATCATTTGTTCATTTCCTCTTCTTTTTTCTTTTTCTCTTCTTCTCTCTGAAAAGGTCGTGCGGACGAGGGCGCACACTACCTACTTACGTCTAACCACAAGGTAAACGAAAAAAACACATGAAATGGTTAGTCGCAAAAAAAAACGGTGACGAAATAACTGAGAGCCATAACGCCAAACGGAAACAACAAAAAATAATAACAACAATGTTAGTAACCATATAGACAAAAATAGAAAATAGTAATGGTAATAGCAATATGGACAATAACAAAAAACGTCAATAGAAAACCAACAAAAAATAGTAATGTCAATAACAAAAGTGCGGTGACCTCGGTCACGTGGCTCCGCTTCCTCCTAAGAAACTGAGCAAGTCCGTCATTTCTTCATCCATATGGGCCTCCTCTGCCTCACCAGGGGATCCTGTAGGCTCCTCCCTTGCCTGGGCTTCGGGAAAGTCTCCGGGCCATGCGATCTCAGCCCCGAATTGCTCTGGAGTAGGGCATGCAAAAGGAGCGAAACCCTGCCCCTGCTGGCTGAGGCTGAACCGGTAGAGACACTCATGTATCTGCACCTGCCCCCGGTGGTTGGCCGCCTGCTGGCGAACCAAGTGTTATAGATAACGCTCCATGCCTAGTGATCCAGCGGGATTGGCCTTGTCGCAACCTACCCTTTGGCGGGCGAGCGAGGCGAGGCTCACGGGTGCGTCTTCCAAAGGAGGAAAATGCGCGGAGTCACCACCAACGTTTATTTGTGAAAAATGTCGGAAAAACCGAAGAAAACCGGTCATGAAGAATATTCCAGATTCGAGAGTTATATTTATGTTTGAGGAAGGTATTAGCACCTCTCACATTTGTCCCAAAGGACAACAACCTTAAATTAGAATTGTGTGAAATTGCGTATCTAAACTTTTATTTCTTTTTTTATTTTTGAGGTCGACAAAAGCGGGGCTCTTGCTCCTACGTACCCTCCATCGAAGAGGAAATCAGACCTACGTAGTTCTTTATAAAGGGGGGAATCAAGCTATTCTTTTTACTTGGAAGGTGGTCCTTTTAAGGCGTCAGACCTTGAAATGATCCATTTTTACTTGGTGAGAAAAACTGAGGTACCGAACCTTAAAATCCTTTTTAGTGATTTTTTGTGGACGAGCTTGACTTTGCGAGTTGATTTTAACCTTAGTTTCACTTTAGTTATTAGTCAATTCAATTAAGAAAGAGAAATCCCAAAGAGAAACGTCCGATTGCTTTTTTTTTTTTAGTTTATTTTACTAAAAGATATTTTTTGATTATTATATTATTATTTTACCTCTTTTTGGTTTCCAACGTGGTTACAGCATGACCGAACGGTCAGATTTCATTTTAACAGAAATTAACTGACATTACAATTCGAATGATCGGTGGAAATTTATTTTATTTTTTGATTAGGCGAAAAAATGACTTAAGTAAATGACTGAAGCACGTCAAAAGGGGGTACGGAAAGTAAATAAAATGAAAATAAAAGCACGTGAAACAAATGGGGACCACCAAGGGTACATAGAATGAATTGAAAAGTTTAATTTCGGGAACTTACCGGTTGAAGACCGAAGAATGACGAAGAACGAACGACGAACGGCGAAGAACGGTTGAAAATCTTCGCGAAATCACCCACGGAAACGTTACGGAAGCGCCTCGGCTTGGATTTTCTTCACGGAAAAAATTTTCCTCACTAATTTTAAGTGATTACGAAATGCCAAGGGGGCTAAATCCTTTTCTTCTTCACTCCTCCCTCTATTTATAGGAAAATAGGAGAGGAGCTTGCCACCCAGCTCGCCCAGGCGAGCCAAGTTGCTTCCTCCAGAAGCAACCGCCTTCTAGAGGAACAATCTAGAAGGCCCAAGTGGGCCTGGTTGCTATTTGCACCCCTTTTTTTTTACTAAATACACCTCATTTTCTTTTTTTGGTGATTCTTTTTCCGTAACGTTACGAAACTTTATGAATTTTGTAATGATACTTGTTTTCTTCCCGTAAGGTTACAAAACCTTAAGGGTCATGTAATTACTCCTTTTTTTAGCTTTCAGAAAGTTACGGAAACTCATAGATTGCGTAACAATACTTCCTTTTAATTTCCGGCATGTTAAGGAATTTCACGGATTGCGTAACAATGCTTCCTTTTGATTTCCGGCATGCCTCGGAACTTCACATATTGTGCAACAAAGGATGCCAAGTACCTTGAAGCGGTCAACCAAAGGTTGTATGCCTCAAACAATGGTACCCGGACGAAATTAGGGTATGACAGTTGCCCCTCTTTACTTACCTTTTATCGGAGATAAGAGGAAAGCAAAGATAAAACACTGATTTCGTCCATCTTCGCCCTCTCCGTGATTAGTCCATGATGACTCCCTTCTCTCTTTCTTCTTTCTCTGCACAACACAAAACAAACATAAACAAAAGACACCAATAACATAATATATACATATACACATGTTTGGCGAAGGAACCGATCATGAAAATAACAAAAAACCACATTTCCCAGTCACCGGAGGCTCCGCGCTTGGTAACGGAGGACATATGAACAACGCTAGGCCATCAATTCATGCGGCTCCGAATAGGACGGTGGAGGATACACGAACAGCGCAAGGCAATCAATTCGTGAGGCTCCGGACTTGATGGTGGAGGACGCATGAACAGCGCTAGGCAATCAATTAATTGGTCCCCGAATAAGATTTGAGGGTGGAGGATAGGCGAACAGCGCTAGGCAATCAATTCGCGGGGCTCCAAACTCGATGGTGGAGGACGCATGAACAGCGCTAGGCAATCAATTCATGGGTCTCCAAATAAGATTTGAGGGTGGAGGATAGGTGAACAGCGCTAGGCAATCAATTCGTGGAGCTCCAGACTCGATGGTGGAGGACGCATGAACAGCGCTAGGCAATCAATTCGTGGGACTCCAGACTCGATGGTGGAGGATGCATGAACAGCGCTAGGCAATCAATTCATGGGTCTCTGAATAAGATTTAAGGGTGGAGGATAGACGAACAACGCTAGACAATCAATTCGTTGGGCTCCAGACTCGATGGTGGTGGACGCATGAACAGCGCTAGGCAATCAATTCATGGGTCTCCGAATAAGATTTGAGGGTGGAGGATAGACGAACAGCGCTAGGCAATCAATTCGTGGGGCTCCAGACTCGATGGTGGAGGACGCATGAGCAGCGCTAGGCAATCAATTCATGGGTCTCCGAATAAAAGTGGAGAATGGAGGATAGGCGAACAGCGCTAGGCAATCGATTCGCGGGGCTGCAGACTCGATGGTGGGGGACACATGAACAGCGCTAGGCAATCAATTCATGGGTCTCCGAATAAGATTTGAGGGTGGAGGATAGGCGAACAGCGCTAGGCAATCAATTCGCGGGGCTCCAAACTCGATGGTGGAGGACGCATGAACAGCGCTGGGCAATCAATTCATGGGTCTCCAAATAAGATTTGAGGGTGGCGGATAGGTGAACAGCGCTAGACAATCAATTCGTGGAGCTCCAGACTCGATGGTGGAGGACGCATGAACAGCGGTAGGCAATCAATTTGTGGGGCTCCAGACTAGATGGTGGAAGCCGCATGAACAATGCTAGGCAATCAATTCATGGGTCTCTGAATAAGATTTGAGGGTGGAGGATAGGCGAACAGCGCTAGACAATAAATTCGTGGGGCTCCAGACTCGATGGTGGATGATGTGCCATCATTTTCTTCTATTTTCTAAACCCTTTTTGCACCATTTTAATTACTGATTGGTCTTAATTGTCAATTAATCAGGCAGTTTTATTATTTGGGCTCATTTAGCTAATTTGATGTTTTTAATCTAATTTCAGGAATTAATGAAACATTGGGCTTAATCCGGATCTTGGTTATGGACTTGAAGAGGGCAAATAAAGCAGCGCTTGCCTTAGTTAATTTCTAATTAGGAAATTTTGCAATTTTATTTTATGTTGTTCAGTGTTTATTTCGTTTTGGGCCAGAGTATTGTAATAGGGCCCAGTGACTTTGAGTGACTCTTTTTAAATAGCAGCCTTGGGATTCGTGCAAGGCATTCTATTATGCTATTTTCATTATTCAGAGCTTTGGTTTTAGGTTTTCACGTTTTTCTGTTCCCTTGTTACGGTTTTCGTTCTTAATGCAAATTTCCGTTTTCTGTTTCTAATTACAAGTTCATTCTTGCTTCTTCTTCTACTTTCATTTACGTTTCTGTCTCATTTACGTTTCTGTTCATTTACGTTTCTACTTCATGTTTCATTTGCGTTTTCTGTTTGAATCCATGGAAGGCTAGATTTTCTGGTGTTGTTTCCTTTTGAGGACGAAGCCCAACTCTCTTTGAGGTTTCGCTTGTAATGTGGTTTCCTGGCAGTTTTCCCTTCACCAGTTATCCCAATTTCGTGAACATTAATCAGTGCACGCTTCGTGTTCGATTAATTGCCTCTGAGCCTAACTTGCGTTCATGCTTAATGGACGAAGGGCTAACTGGTGTATGTGGTGCCAAATCACGTATTGAAAACCCTAAGTTGATTTTTGCTTAGTAAATTGAAATAGGGTTGGATTAAGTGGTTGACTGTTAGGGACGAATTCTCCATAACCCAGGATAAGAGAATGGCTTCTGAATCAGAGGAAACAACCCGTTTTTAATATTAGTAGTTTCGTATTCCAGTTTACTTGTTCTGCTCTTTAATTACCAAACAACCAAACCCCCCACAATCGTTACTGTTACTGCAAGTATATTATGAACATTTGGTTTGTCACTGCTCGTTGGGAAACAACCTAGGATCACTTCCTAGTTACTGCATTTTCATGTTTATTTGATTCGGGTACGACCTCGATCAAATTTGGCGCCGTTGCCGGGGAGCAATGTCCAAAGGTTCATAATAGCTAGCTAGTGTTGTGTGTTTAATCCTTTTGTGTTTTATGTTTAATTGTTAGTATTGTGTTAGTGTTGTTTAGTGTCCTGGTATTTTGTTTAATGTGTGTTCTGTTTCAGTTTTCCCATTAAGCGCTTCCCCTGTTTCAGTTTTGGGTGTTTTGAGTGAATAGTATTTTGCGACGGACTTAGTGACCATTTCTGCTTGCGGCAAACCGGAGTAGTAGTAGAAATCCCTTAGCGACGGATTTTAGCGACCACCCATGTTGAATTATTTGTGATTTTTTTGTTTTAGTAGCTAGGGTTGTTATTTTTGGCTGAATTTTTTTGTGGTAACTTCTTTTAATCCATATTTTGTGGGAAAAATAGCTAGAGCCTTTAGTTTGGTCAGATTTGAAAGTTCCAAAAAACTAGCAAATTTTGTGTTTGTCAAAACTTCAAACGGCCATAACTTTTGCTCCGGTTATCAGAATCGCAATTATTATATATGCATTTGGGGTAGAAAAAAATTTCCTATGCTTTGGCAGCCTGCCATAGGCTGGCTGAGGTCTCCATCGTCCAAAAAAAGCGATTCTGTCAAAAGTTTTTTATTTTTCAAGTTTTATTCACTTATTTTTCTTAACCTACCAATTTTAGCTTTCATAGTTAGACTTTGAATTTTTGTCTGAAATTTTTTGTGCTATCTTCTCATCATTTTATAAGGTTGCTCACAAAATTTCAAGTCATTTGGATATCATTTGAGGGTAGCTGTAGTTCAAACCTGCACCTTTATTTACATGACAAGGCAACTAGTTGTGTGCTTGCTGAATGTAGTGTATGACTAGAGGCAATCCATCTGACTTACAACCCTTTGATCCTGAGATAGATAGGACATTTCACAGATTAGTTAGGCATCATTTTATACCTTTTGATCATTCTGAGCATTCCATAACTGGTGAATCTGCGCATTCTGTTATTGGTGATTTTGAACATCCTGATCTTGAGCATTATAATTTTGAGCATTCTGATTTTGCACATTCTGAGAACATGGCACAACCTCCACCCCGTGAGAGGACTCTAAGGGAAATGGCTGCACCTGATTTCACCTACGAAAGCTTGTGCATCCAATACCCTGATGAGGATGTCCCATATGTTCTTAAAACTGGACTGATTCATTTGCTTCCAAAGTTTCATGGCCTTGCAGGTGAAGACCCGCACAAACATTTGAAAGAATTTCACATTGTCTGCTCCATCATGAAACCCCCAGATGTCCAAGAGGATCACATATTTCTGAAGGCTTTTCCTCATTCATTAGAGGGAGTGGCAAAGGACTGGCTGTATTACCTTGCTCCAAGGTCCATCACGAGCTAGGATGACCTTAAGAGAGTATTCTTAGAAAACAATTTCCCTGCTTCCAGGACCACAGCCATCAGGAAGGATATCTCAGGTATTAGACAACTCAGTGGAGAGAGCCTGTATGAGTACTGGGAGAGATTTAAGAAACTATGTGCCAGTTGCCCCCACCATCAGATTTCAGAACAACTTCTTCTCCAATATTTTTATGAAGGACTCAGTAATATGGAGAGAAGTATGATAGATGCTGCCAGTGGTGGAGCCCTTGGAGACATGACTTTTGCTGAAGCCAGAAATTTAATTGAGAAGATGGCTTCCAACTCCCAGCAGTTTAGCGCCAGAAATGATGCCATAGTCATTAGAGGAGTGCATGAGGTAGCTACAAACCCATCTGCATCATCTGAAACTAAGAAGCTTGAAGGCAAACTGGATGCATTGGTTAACTTGATAACCCAGCTGGCCTTGAATCAAAAATCTGTACCTGTCGCAAGGGTTTGTGGTTTGTGCTCCTCTGCTGACCACCATACAGACCTTTGCCCTTCCATGCAGCAACCTGGAGCAATTGAGCAGCCTGAAGCTTATGCTGCAAATATTTACAATAGACCTCCTCAACATCAGCAGCAAAATCAACCACAGTAGAACAATTATGACCTCTCCAGCAACAGATACAACCCTGGATGGAGGAATCACCCTAACCTCAGATGGTCTAGCCCTCAGCAACAACAACAGCAGCCTGCTCCTTCCTTCCAAAATGTTGCTGGCCCAAGCAGACCATACATTCCTCCATCAATCCAACAACAACAACAACCCCAGAAACAACCAACAGTTGAGGCTCCTCCACAACCTTCCCTCGAAGAACTTGTGAGGCAAATGACTATGCAGAACATGCAGTTTCAGCAAGAGACCAGAGCCTCCATTCAGAGCTTAACCAATCAGATGGGACAATTGGCTACCCAATTGAATCAACAACAGTCCCAGAATTCTGACAAGCTGCCTTCTCAAGCTGTCCAAAATCCCAAAAATGTCAGTGCCATTTCATTGCGGTCGGGAAAGCAGTGTCAAGGACCTCAACCAGTAGCACCTTCCTCATCTGGAAATGAACCTGCCAAACTTCACTCTACTCCAGAAAAAGGTGATGACAAAAATTTACCTAACAATTTCTGTGCAGGTGAATCTTCTTCCACAGGTAATTCTGATTTGCAGAAGCAGCACATCCCCCTCTTCCATTCCCTCTAAGAGCAGTTTCCAACAAAAAAATGGAAGAGGCAGAGAAAGAGATCTTGGAAACGTTTAGAAAAGTAGAGGTAAACATACCTCTGTTGGACGCAATAAAGCAAATTCCAAGATATGCCAAATTCTTGAAGGAGCTGTGCACTAATAAGCGGAAGCTTAAAGGAAGTGAACGAATTAGCATGGACAGAAATGTCTCCGCATTGATTGGTAAATCTGTTCCTCAAATTCCTGAAAAATGCAAAGATCCAGGTACATTCAGCATACCTTGTATTATAGGGAATAGTAAGTTTGACAATGCCATGCTAGATTTAGGAGCCTCTGTTAGTGTTATGCCTCTGTCGATTTTTAATTCTCTATCTCTAGGTCCCTTGCAGTCAACTGATGTGGTAATTCATTTAGCTAATAGAAGTGTTGCCTATCCTGTTGGTTTCATAGAAGATGTCTTAGTTAGAGTTGGTGAACTGATTTTCCCTGTTGATTTTTATATCTTGAATATGGAAGATGGATTTTCTCAAGGATCAGTTCCCATCATTCTAGGCAGACCCTTTATGAAAACTGCTAGAACTAAGATAGATGTTTATGCAGGCACACTGTCTATGGAATTTGGTGACATAACTGTTTATTTTAATATTTTGGATGCTATGAAATACCCGTCTGAAGATCTTTCTGTATTTCGTGCTGAAATAATTGACCATGTTGTTGATGAATACATGACTGATCTTTATTCTAATCTACATGCCTCTCACTCCTCATGCATTGAGTCTGAAATTGTACTTGATCATATGTCTGAATTTGATGCTGAGAGTGAATCTGAGAGTGATATTGATTGCATGTCTGGTGGTGGTGTTTTACCTCTCGAGATTGATTTTATAGAGTCAGATAGGACTAACCATGTTTCAGGAAGTACACATACCTCTGACTTTCTTTATGAGGTAAAGGCTGAGAAACCATCTCCTTCTACCACTGTCCAGCCGACCACACCAGAATTGAAGCCTCTGCCATCAAATTTAAAATACGCTTACTTGGATGATAGCAAGAGTTTTCCAGTGATTATATTTGCCTCCCTTGCTGATGAGCAAGAGGAGAAGTTGTTGTCAGTTCTCAAGAAGCATAAGAAGGCTATAGGCTGGACCCTGGTGGACATTCCTGGTATTAGCCCATCCACATGTATGCATCGAATAAATTTAGAGGATGGAGCTAAACCAGTAAGACAGCCACAAAGAAGACTCAACCCGGTGATTCTTGATGTAGTGAAGAAGGATATAACCAAGCTTTTGCAAGCTGGAATCATTTATCCTATCTCCGACAGCCAATGGGTGAGTCCCGTCCAGGTAGTCCCGAAGAAGACTGGCCTCACAGTGATCAGAAATGAGAAGGAGGAGCTGATTCCTACTCGGGTGCAGAACAGTTGGAGAGTCTGCATTGACTATAGGAGGCTGAACCAGGTTACCAAAAAGGACCATTTTCCCCTGCCATTCATTGACCAGATGCTTGAACGCCTGGCAGGTAAATCCCACTATTGTTTCCTTGATGGTTTTTCTGGTTATATGCAAATTACTATTGCTCTTGAGGATCAGGAAAAGACCACATTCACTTGCCCCTTCGGCACTTTTGCTTATAGGAGGATGCCTTTCGGCCTGTGCAATGCCCCTGGTACCTTTCAGCGGTGCATGATTAGTATTTTCAGTGATTTTTTAGAAAATTGCATAGAGGTGTTTATGGATGATTTCATTGTATATGGATCCTCTTTTGATGGTTGTTTGAATAGTTTGGAAAAAGTTTTGAATAGATGCATTGAAACTAACCTTGTTCTAAATTTTGAAAAATGTCATTTTGTGGTTGAGCAAGGTATAGTTTTAGGCCACATTATTTCCAATAAGGGTATTGAAGTAGATCCTGCAAAAATTTCTGTTATTTCACAATTGCCTTACCCCTCTTGTGTGCGAGAGGTGCGATCTTTTCTTGGTCATGCAGGATTCTACAGGCGCTTTATAAGGGATTTTAGCAAAGTAGCCCTTCCACTGTCCAATTTGTTGCAAAAGGAGGTGGAGTTTGACTTTAATGACATATGCAAAGAGGCTTTTGATTGCCTCAAAAGAGCATTGACTACCACCCCCATCATCCAGGCACCCGATTGGACAGCCCCTTTTAAGCTTATGTGTGATGCATCAAATTATGCATTGGGGGCTGTCCTTGCTCAGAAAATTGATAAATTGCCCAGGGTGATATATTATGCTTCTAGGACTTTAGATGCTGCCCAAGCGAATTATACTACTACTGAGAAAGAGCTTCTAGCCATAGTTTTTGCTCTTGAAAAATTTTGATCTTATTTGCTCGGTACTCGCATTATTGTTTATACTGACCATGCAGCTCTAAATTACTTGTTGAAGAAGGCTGATTCTAAGCCTAGGTTGATCCGATGGATGCTCTGGCTCCAAGAGTTTGACTTGGAGATCCGTGATAGGAGCGGAGCACAAAATCTAGTTGCTGATCATTTGAGTCGGATCGAACGTGTATCTGATGCAGATTCACCTATTCGGGATGATTTCCCGAATGATCATTTGTATATACTGTATAGTATTTCTGACTCTCTTTCTACTCCCTGGTTTGTTAACATTGTCAATTATTTAGTTGCCTCTGTTTTTCCTCCCTTAGCATCTAAGGCCCAAAAAGATAAAATTAAAAGTGATGCTAAGCATTTTATTTGGGATGACCCCTACTTGTGGAAATTGTGCAGTGATCAGGTAATTAGACGATGCATTCCAGATCATGAGACTGACTCAGTCCTGCAGTTCTGTCATTCTTCCGCACCGGGAGGTCATCTAGGTGTTCAAAGGACAGCTCGCAAAGTGCTTGATTGTGGTTTTTATTGGCCCACCATCTTTAAAGATGCGTGGAAGATCTGCAGCACTTGTGAGCAGTGTCAAAGAGCAGGAAATACACTTACATGGCAACAACAAATGCCTCAGCAACCTATGCTATTCTGTGAGGTGTTTGATGTTTGGGGTATAGATTTCATGGGCCCTTTTCCTGTCTCTTTTGGTTATGTTTACATTCTCCTTGCAGTTGACTATGTTTCAAAATGGGTGGAAGCCAAGCCCACTAGAACTAATGGTGCTAAAGTTGTTGCAGACTTTGTCAGGTCTAATCTGTTTTGCAGGTTTGGAGTACCTAAAGCAATTGTTAGTGATCAAGGAACCCATTTTTGCAACAGGACAATGCATGCCCTGCTTAAAAAGTACGGGGTGGTGCACAGGGTATCCACACCATACCACCCCCAGACCAATGGACAGGCAGAAATTTCTAACCGGGAAATCAAGCGAATTTTAGAGAAGATTGTGCAGCCAAGCAGGAAAGATTGGAGTACCAGGCTTGATGATGCTCTCTGGGCACATCGGACTGCCTACAAAGCACCCATAGGAATGTCTCCTTATCGGGTTGTCTTTGGAAAGGCATGTCATCTTCCAGTGGAAATTGAGCACAAAGCTTACTGGGCAGTGAAGACTTGCAACTTCTCTATGGATCAAGCTGGTGAGGAAAGAAAGTTGCAACTGAGTGAGTTAGATGAAATCCGCCTAGAAGCCTACGAGAATGCCAAGTTCTACAATGAAAAGACCAAGAAGTTCCATGATAGCATGATAGTTAAAAAGGACTTCATGGTTGGGCAAAAAGTGTTATTGTATAATTCTAGGCTTGGACTCATGAGTGGTAAGTTGAGGTCTAAATGGATTGGTCCTTTTGTTGTTACTAATGTTTTTCCTTATGGTACAGTTGAGATCAAAAGCGACTCCACAAACAAGAGCTTCAAGGTCAACGGACATCGACTTAAGCCATTCCTCACGAATCCTTCTTTAGTGGACGTAGTGGTGGAAGAGACTTCCTTACTCCACCCTACTCTTCCTCCACCATGACTTAGGGAGTTTTTCTTTTCCTACCTCTTTCTTTGCTTTTATTACACTTGTCCGATTCTCTTTGATGATTTAATTGTTTTTAATCTTTTAATTGTGCTACATTGAGGACAATGTGTTGTTTAAGTATGGGGGGGAGTGTTCTTTGGTTTTGCTAGTTTTGTTGGTTTTGTTAATTTGTTAGTTGTGTTAATTTGTTAATGTTGTTAGTTTTGTCGGATTTTTAGTTTAATATTTTGGGTCAATTTTGTGTGCATGTACGACTTTGCATGTTTTTCTTTGAATTATAGGATATGTTCAAGAAATGGGTAATTGTTTTGAAAATAAAAGTTCTTGACATTTTGTGACTTGAAATCCTTGATTCTCCTCTACATGTCATGATAGTTTTGAAAGCTCAATTTGAAAGTGATGAGTTTACCTTTGTGAGAATTTGAGCCATCCATCATCATAATCAATTGGTGTGTTTTGCCCCATTGATTGCTTGCACAATAGCCTTGGCTTGATTCTTGTTGATGCTTCCTAATTCACATGCATATTTGGAAATGATTGAGGCAATTTTGTTCTTATAAGCTTCTAGCCAAATGGACTTACCTTGAATTAATTCTTTTGATAGCCCTTTTGAGCCTTGTTTCCCTTTCCTTGTTTTTAAGCTCACTACAAGCCTTAAATGAAAAACCATGATATCACCATATCTTTAAGGAATTTTGGAGCTTTGGAATTGTTTTGGGAATAAGTGTGGGGGGTTTTTTGTTTCATTGGATAACTTGTTTTGTTGGCTATGCTTCGTGATGTATTTTGGGCCATACTTGATGTACATTGTATATTGGTTAAATGTTGGACATGCTGAATGAAATGTTGTTTCTCAAAGGCTATAGAGTAAAAAAAAAAAAATCGAAAAAAAGAAGAAGAAAAAGAAAAGCAATAAAGTTGAGTGAATAAGATCTTAAATGGCACAAGAATGATGAAACTCTTGGTTCTACTCTTTATGTTTAATTTTTATCTTTACTTCTTTTTATTTTCTTATTTTTTTTTTCTTAATATGCACTTATTCCCCATTGCTCCTCTATTCCTTTGGGATTTAGCCACTTATTCCATATTTCTCCATACCTTGTCCTTGGCCCCATTACAACCTCAAAAGACCTTTTGATCCTCATGTGCTTGTGTTTGTGGGTTGATTGTCAATTTTAGAATCTTGCCAAGTTTATGTGGTGTTTGCTTTCATGGGTGCTTTGAGGGTAAATAGTAGCCTAGACACTTGAGAGATAGAGTGTATACCTTGTGAGGCTTTATCACTTTTCATTCTTGAGCTGATTAACTATTTTGCCATGATTGGGTTGCTTGGATGATTTTCATGAATGTCTTGACTTTTTGGATCTCCTTATGTTAGATGTTTACTCATTCCTTGATGTTCATTGAGAAATATGTGAATGTTTTTGTCTGTCTCTCTTTGATATCCTTGGATTTTGTTCTTTGTTTCATTTTGCCCAAGAGTGCAAAAGGCTAAGTATGGGGGGTTTTGATGTGCCATCATTTTCTTCTATTTTCTAAACCCTTTTTGCACCATTTTAATTATTGATTGGTCTTAATTGTCAATTAATCAGGCAGTTTTATTATTTGGGCTCATTTAGCTAATTTGATGTTTTTAATCTAATTTCAGGAATTAATGAAACATTGGGCTTAATCCGGATCTTGGTTATGAACTTGAAGAGGGCAAATAAAGCAGCGCTTACCTTAGTTAATTTCTAATTAGGAAATTTCGCAATTTTATTTTATGTTGTTCAGTGTTTATTTCATTTTGGGCCAGAGTATTGTAATAGGGCCCAATGACTTTGAGTGACTCTTTTTAAATAGCAGCCTTGGGATTCGTGCAAGGCATTCTGTTATGCTATTTTCATTATTCAGAGCTTTGGTTTTAGGTTTTCACGTTTTTCTGTTCCCTTGTTACGGTTTTCGTTCTTAATGCAAATTTCCGTTTTCTGCTTCTAATTAAGAGTTCATTCTTGCTTCTTCTTCTACTTTCATTTACGTTTCTGTCTCATTTACGTTTCTGTTCATTTACGTTTCTGCTTCATGTTTCATTTGCGTTTTCTGTTTGTATCCATGGAAGGCTAGATTTTCTGGTGTTGTTTCCTTTTGAGGACGAAGCCCAACTCTCTTTGAGGTTTCGCTTGTAATGTGGTTTCCTGGCAGTTTTCCCTTCACCAGTTATCCCAATTTCGTGAACATTAATCAGTGCATGCTTCATGTTCGATTAATTGCCTCTGAGCCTAACTTGCATTCATGCTTAATGGACGAAGGGCTAACTGGTGTATGTGGTGCCTAATCACGTATTGAAAACCCTAAGTTGATTTTCGCTTAGTAAATTGAAATAGGGTTGGATTAAGTGGTTGACTGTTAGGGACGAATTCTCCATAACCCAGGATAAGAGAATGGCTTCTGAATCAGAGGAAACAACCCGTTTTTAATATTAGTAGTTTCGTATTCCAGTTTACTTGTTCTGCTCTTTAATTACCAAACAACCAAACCCCCCCCCTCAATCGTTACTGTTACTGCAAGTATATTATGAACATTTGGTTTGTCACTGCTCGTTGGGAAACGACCTAGTATCACTTCCTAGTTACTGCATTTTCATGTTTATTTGATTCGGGTACGGCCTCGATCATGAACAGCGCTAGGCAATCAATTCATTGGTCTTCGAATAAGATTTGAGGGTGGAGGATAGCCGAACAGCGCTAGGCAATCAATTCGTGGGGCTCCAGACTCGATGGCGGAGGACACATGAACAGCGCTAGGCAATCAATTCGTGGGGCTCCAGACTCGATGGTGGAGAATGCATGAACAGTGCTAGGCAATCAATTCATGGGTCTCCGAATAAGATTTGAGGGTGGAGGATAGCGAACAGCGCTAGGCAATCAATTCGTGGGGCTCCAGACTCGATGGTGGAGGACGCATGAACAGCGCTAGGCAATCAATTCATGGGTCTCCGAATAAGATTTGAGGGTGGAGGATAGGCGAACATTGCTAGGCAATCAATTCGCGGGGCTCCAGACTCGATGGTGGAGGACGCATGAACAACGCTAGGCAATCAGTTCATGGGTCTCCGAATAAGATTTGAGGGTGGAGGATAGACGAACAGCGCTAGGCAATCAATTCGTGGGGCTCCAGACTCGATGGTGGAGGACGCATGAACATCGCTAGGCAATCAATTCATGGGTCTCCGAATAAGATTTGAGGGTGGAGGATAGGTGAACAGTGCTAGGAAATCAATTTGCGGGGCTCCAGACTCGATGGTGGAGGACGCATGAACAACGCTAGGCAATCAATTCTTGGGTCTCCGAATAAGATTTGAGGGTGGAGGATAGACGAACAACGCTAGGCAATAAATTCGTGGGGCTCCAAACTCGATGGTGGAGGACGCATGAACAGAGCTAGGCAATCAATTTATGGGTCTCCGAATAAGATTTGAGGGTGGAGGATAGGCGAACAGCTCTAGGCAATCAATTCGCCGGGCTCCAGACTCGATGGTGGAGGACGCATGAACAGCGCTAGGTAATCAATTCATGGGTCTCCGATTAAGATTTGAGGGTGGAGGATAGGCGAACAGCGCTAGGCAATCAATTCACGGGGCTCTAGACTCGATGGTGGAGGACACATGAACAGCGCTAGGCAATCAATTCATGGGTATCCGAATATGATTTGAGGGTAGGACTGAATGGTCCACCGGGTTCTTTCACCTAAAAGGCGAACATGCTTTAGTAAGGAAAAATAAATCATTTACGAGAGCACCATATTTTAGAGAAACAATATACTCATGCCAAAAGTAATTTTCCTTGTAATTGAAAATGAAGGGCAGGATGTCAACATTTAGCTTTTAAATGAACATTCAGGGAAAACGTCGGGTCAAACTGTAACTGGGAATAAAATCACTCATAGTGTATACAAACTCACACAGGCAAGTGTTTTACCCTAATTCCAAACCATAGCTGCACCATGACTTTATTTTGCACATGATTTCCTATTGAACCAAAAGATCACACGCACGATCACGAATTAATAGGATTTTCTCGAGTGTAGTGTTTTTGGAGAGGAAGCTGGGTGTTTCGGTCTTTTCCTCTTTGTTTAGGTGGGGCAGGATATCGCTGGTCGAGAGCGACTTTGAACGGCAATCCCAAAGAAAGAACTACTCCAAAAATAGGTTTTCCTTTGCCAGCAGTCACTTACCCTGCCGAAAATTTTATCTAGTCAGAAGATCTTCTATTCTCTTTCCTGATTTCCTGCATTGATCGGGAATTATTCTGTTTTTCCTTTGATCTTTCTTCTTTTTACTTTCTTCCGATCTTTGATCGGGAATCCTTCTTTTCCTTTTCTTTTCTTTCCTTTCATTTCTCCCTTTCCGATCTTTGATTGGGAATTCGGGTTTTAGCATTCGTTATTCGCTCTCCCTTGAGGAGATTCTGCAGTCCTTTTCTTCAGGGAAAGGATGAGGATTATTTTCATGGGCCAAGGTTCAAAGTAGCTTAAGGTTGTGTCTCAACATGGTCTTTTCATCGTGCGAGCCCGATTTTGATATATGGGGCAAAACAAATTCATGTGTCAAGGTGTCGGTCTCGGGTTGAATTTCCATATTATTTCCACGAGGCATGCATAACAATGATGATTTGGAAACAACATGCAAAATTAGTCATGGCTACAACTAGGTGGGTACTCAAGCATCCAGTTTAAGGTATTGTGATACTACGCCTGGGGATTTACACATGTAGACCTAATGTTTCCAAATTATGTTCTTTCATCGGTTCAATGAATCCATCCATTCTTATCTCAGTTATTCTGGAAAATAAACTCTTAGTGTCAGTCTCTTGTTTCCAAAAGATATGATTGCTCTCTATGAATGATTTATGCTTCCTATGACCATAACATGCCGACCTTCGAGGTCTTTCTTTCTTTTTCTTTTTTGTTTCATTTTTTATGTTTGCAAAAACTATACATCCATCGTTATCTATGACAAAAACCTTTTCTTTGTACACCTACATTCCTATACACAACAAACTTTTTCTGTACACATGTGAATTTAAAACTCTTTCTCTTTATATCAACACGGTCTACATACAAACTCTATCCCTGTTCAAAGATTTCCTTTTTCCTTTCTCAACATACACTCGTGGTTTATACAAAAATTTCTTTATATACACTCATTGCTCACACACAAGAATTTCTTTTCACACATTATTTACACCCACACAAAATCTTTCCATACACTTTTTACATATAAAAACTCTTTTCTTTTCTTCATATATAGACACGACATTTGTTCACAACGCCTCTTTCTTTTTTCTATTCTTGGCGTTATCATGATTTTTGTTCGTTGTATTTTTAGGACGACGTTCCTAAAGGAAAACTCTACAAGGTTCCGGAATTTCAACAAACATTATCGACAATAACGAAGTAAGTACTAACGCAACAGTCCAAACAAAATGTATGCACAAAACTAAAGACGATCGAAAAAACAAAACAAACATTAGTCCCTCAAGTCATAGAAACAAGATAACATACAAATGATAAATGATGGAACATACGAATTTGGGGATCCCACGGTCATGTGGCTTCGCATGCCACCGGACTCTTGGGTCACGGTAACAAAGGGTGGGGTGGTCGACAAAAGCAGGGCTTTTGCTCCTACGTATCCTCAATTTGTGATGAGGAACTCAGACCTATGTAGTTCTTGATAACTGTGAGACTAAAAATAGTCTCGGTGTTTTCTTCACTAAAATGCGAACATGCTTTAGTAAAGAGACAAAACTTCCAACTGATCAGAGCAACATATGCTTTTTGGACGAAAAACAATGTGTCTATCGGGGAAGGAGAGTATGTTGATGAAATTTTCTCATAACCGTAAATGAGATTTTGGATGTTATCATTTTGTTTCTAAATGACCATTTAGAGGAAGCACTGGGTCCAACAAAAATAGAAGAAAATCACTTAAAGTGTATCAATCTCACACAGGTAAGTGTTTTATCCTAATTCCGAACCATAGATATGTCATGACTTGATTTTGCAAATCATTTCCTATCAAATCAAAGATTACATGCATGATCATGGATCAATAGGACTTTTTCTTGGGAATGGTTTTTTTATTTTTTTGGTGGGGAATTTGGCTTTGAGTGTTTTTGCCTTTTCCTTTTCTGTTTTTGTTTAGTGCGGGGCGAGAAAGTCGCTACCGCACAGGATTTTGGTTGGCAATCAAAGGGAGAGGACCAGTTTAGGTCGTGGTTTCCTTTTTTCTTGTTTACTTGGTGACAATTCTGTATTGTTCAGATATTGTCTAGTCCAAAGACCTTGCTAGATGTTTCTTCTGTTTTCTTCCGATCCTTGATCGGGATTTTTTTTTTTTTTTTTTTTTGCTTTCTCCCCCTCTTTGATTGGGAATTTTCTTTCTTTCTTTCTTTTTTTTTTGTTTTCTTCCGAGGGCAAGGATTGACATTCTCACCCTGGGTCAAGGTTTATGATAAGTTGGGATTTTGGCTCAAGGCTTGTAGAACGGCTGGTCATGATATATGTCAGGGTTTGGCCAGCAGTTCGGGGATAAAGGGGATGTCCTACATTATTTCCATGATACACATGCAACAATGATGATTAGGAAATTTTATGCAAAACTGGTCATGCATGCACCCATGTGGACACTCAAGTATCAAGTTTATATGGTCATGTGACACTAGGGCTCAGGATTCATTTTCCCTATTTTAAGTCAACCCAGTGTTTCCAAAATATGTTCCTTTATCAATTTATGAATTCATCCGAGTCCATTTTGGGCGTTCGGGAAAATTTTCACAGCATTCACCCTTCAGGTGTATACACATTTTTTTTTCAAAAACTGGTTATGATCAGTGAATTTTTTTTCAAAGAAAAGCTGGAAGTTATCTCTTTTCAAAAGCGTGCTGGCTTTTTAGTCAAAAGATATATTTTTTATTTGTTTTTTTTAACAGTTTGTAACCTGGACACGGTTGATGCCCGAGATCACATCTTTTTTTTTTTCAAAAAAGGCGTGCGAACGAAAGTGCACAAGACCTACACATTTTTTTGAGGTATTTTGCTACCTAAACATGTGTATATTTTAGTGAGGTATTTTAGCTATATACATGCATATCCAAGGTATCTTCACTACCTAAACATACATATATATATTTTGTGAGATATCTTACCTTACGAGCTTGTGTTTGTTTTATTTAAATTCCTAGGATCATGAGAAACTAGGTGTGTCCTACTATGACTTGAGAAACAAAGGTGATCAAATAACAAGTAGAAATTTAAAAGGTACTAGGTTGCCTCCTAGTAGCGCTTCTTTAACGTCTTGAGTTGGACGCCTTATGACTTGTCGATCACGGACCTAGTACATTGCTTACCTTTGGCTTTGGACTTGGTCGCCTATTGGTCGACCATGTGTTGTAGGCAACGCTCTAACCTTTTTGTGGATGAGCTGAGGTGAACTCTAGAGGTGGTGGCAGTGTGTCTGTTGCCCGTTGTTAGCCATCCCCAGGCTGCTGTGGTGTCTCATCCTGCGCCTGCCTAGGGGCGCAGTACTTCTTGATGAAAGCTCGGTTAATGGGGGGCCTAATGGCCTTGTTGGGGGCGATGGGCGCTTTGTAGAACTGACAAAGGCCCGTAATCAGAGCTAGAAACCCCAAGGCCCTGTTGGACTTCTCCGGGTCCACTGGGTGTCTTGTGGGTGCGATCCCTGCAAACAATAGATGACATCAGAAATCAATTGAGCGATGTGCATACTTATCTATGTTATGATGGCATGACCTTTCTGGGAACGGGCACCCTGTAGGACTGACAGAGGCTCGTAATCAGAGCTGGAAACCCCAGGACCCTATTGAACTTCTCCGGGTCCACTAGGTGTCTTGTGAGCACGATCCCTGCAAATAGTGGAAGGCATCAGAAATCAGTTTAGCCACATGCATACTTACCTATGTCGGAATGACACAGACCAACTGATACTTCCACAGGGGGAGATCGACATTGCAATCGTTGGGCAGAATGTTGCTAAGTAGCAACGTCATCTATATCTGTGTAAGAGTGGTCATGTTGGCGCGCATGATCCACACTCGTCTCTTTGCAGCAGCACGGGTGAAATCTTGCCCCAGTATGTATAGTAGCTGCGTGATAGCCTCCCTCTCTAGTTGTGCTCTCACAGTTGGTCGCCCTTTAGTATCAGGGGGTGGCCCAGGAACTAATAAAAGGGAACTACTGGCCCCTTAACCGGGAGCGCAAGTCTCGGTTAAGAATTTAAGGGCAGAGGACCTTAAATTCTCTTAAGGTGTGGATATGGAGCACATTGAAAATGAGGATGCGTAGCCCTCTAAAGGCGAGGACGTGCAGTCCTCTGAAGGCGAGGGCGTGCAGCCCTCTGATGGCGAGGACGTGCAGCCCTCTGAAGGCGAGGGCGTGTAGCCCTCTGAAGGCGAGGGCGTGTAGCCCTCTGAAGGCGAGGGCGTGCAGCCCTCTGAAGGCGAGGGCTTGTAGCCCTCTAAAGGTGAGGGTACTAGTACCCAAGGGTCCACCCTTATGAGAAAGCAAGAGATTGACTCATTGAGAGGGCAGATCATCCCAAATTCAAAAGATTGGACATTAGATGTAGGAAATCTATGCAGTTAACATGATTTTTAGGGATGCAGATGTATGCAACCTTTGAAATTTGGTAAATGTGGACTTCATATGAAACAATGCAATGTAATGGAGAGTTGTACAATGTTCATGACATTCTTTCCCTATTTTGATTTTGATTTGATTTTTTTGGAAAACACAGATTTGACTGTCCTTTCGAAAGAGGTGATAATTCATGCAACCTTATCCTATCTTTTGCAAATCTCTCCGGAAACTCCCTCGGAGTGTATGTTCTATTTGATTTAGTCACTTGACCATTTTGGAGTGACGGTAATGGAGCCGTTTTGACGTTTAATCAATCCATTGAAATTCCAGGGTTTGTCCCCCCTCTCTTTTTTTTGTTTAAAAACATTGACGGGTGAGAACTTTTGATCTGCCCCTATGTTCACTTGAGGCTCATGCACGATGGCCCTCATTGCCCCAGTGTAAGGCTTTGAGGTACCAAATGTTATATTTCGTCATGACCTTGTAGCTGGGAACCTATTGGGTGAGAACTTCTAATCTGCCCCTAGGTTCGCTTGAGGTTCATGGACGGTGCCCCTCATTGCCCCAATGTAGGGCTATGAGGCAACCATCATTGTCTTGTTTTCACATCCTCGTAGTGAGGAAGAATGAAAGAAGCAGTTGATTCTTGCAAAAAGAATTTTCCAAGGACGAGAAATAGTTGAAGGATTTTTTTAGTTGATGGATTAAGTAAAATGACTCCTATATAGAAGCAAGATGTTTTGATGTTTTGATAATGCCAAAGGATCAAGTGCTTCTAAGTTTTATTCAAGACAAGAATCCAAGAATCCTAGAAAATCAAGATATATGATCAAGTTGATCTCTAAAATCTTAGGAAGAAGTTTCCAAATTGAAAAAGCAAAAGGTTTGGCCAAAGAATTCTATCTAAATCATTGTAAATTGAGATTTACTCTCTGGTAATCGATTATCAGCAGCTGAAAATGTTTATAACAGTCACTAGAAATTTGAATTCAAAATTTATAATGTGTAATCGATTACACATGGATGGTAATTGATTACCGGAAATTTATTGAACATTTTAATTCAAATTTCAAAACCTGTAATCGATTACACAAGTCTCGTAATCGATTACCAGAGGGGATTTTCAGAAAATAATTTCCAAGAGTCACATCTATTCAAATATTTTATGAATGGTCATCAAAGGTGACTTGGAAACACGAATTTAAAGAGAGTTTTCATTGCCCAAAAAGTTTTATCCTCTCAAAAGATTAAGAGTTTTTCTGAACTAAAATGTCTTATCCTCTCAAAAGGATTCCTTGGTCAATCACTTGCATATTCAATAAGGAATTTTGATTGATCTTCATTGTACAATCTATCTCTTTTAAGAGAGATTTCTTCTTCTCTTCTTCTTATTTCTGAAAAGGGATTAAGAGACCGTGGGTCTCTTGTTGTAGAGGATTCCTGAACACAAGGGAAGGGTTGTCCCTGTGTGGTTCAGATTTTGTAAAAGGAGTTTTACAAAGAGAGTGGAAAATCTCAAGTGGGTTGCCTGAGGACTGGACGTAGGCATGGGAAGTGGCCGAACCAGTATAAATCAAGTTTGCATTCCTCTCTTCCCTTAAACTTCTTTTATTTATTGCTATTTATCTTTTGCTTTAAAGAAGTTTATTTTGAATTGTCTTTTGAGTAATTCATGTTAAAGGTGCATTGTTAATCTAAAAAAAAAAGAGTGAAAGTTTAATTGGGGACTAGTCTTTGTATCTTAATTCAACCCCCCCTCTTAAGATAACTGAGGCCATTTGTCCCATATCCTATTCTTGATAACTCACTTCTCTCTAAAAGACAAACTTTCCGGAATGAGGTCACATGAACGTCTTGAAAACACAGTCAATCAAATGCTTTTTTTTTCTTTTTCTTTTTCTATTTTTTTTTATTTTGAAACTTATTTGTTTTGAACTTTACTCGTTGTTTCACGGCACCCCCACCAATGAGTAATTTCTGATTGAATGGTCTTGGAAGTCAGCACTCAGGAGCGCATGTCGCTCTAGCAAACAAACCAATGGCTTGCACCCACATTCCAGTGGAAGCAAAGATGTAATTACGAGAGGATGAGGGACAAAGATGTCAAATTTATCCATTTATTTAGCATTGTAACTGTGGCATAAACTTGAAAATCCTGATGAGTCATTAGAGACATCTAACAACAGCTTTCAAAATTGCCCCATGTGTGGTGTCGCTTGTCAACGTTAGGATTTACACGTGATTCTCCTCAAATTTCAGCCAGCCCGCATCAATTGGACCTTGCACCTTACGCTTTGAGGTCATACAGTGCTCAATGGAATGGCCCGGGGCTTCTCCATGACAAGCACACATTGCGTTCGAGTCGTATCCTCGAAAAAATGGAGGTTGAGAAAACCTAGCAGGGGTTATGGCTACCATTGCATTATCGAGTGGATATTGGAGCAAGTCAGCATAAGACACCGGAATTGGGGTGAATTCTACAGGGTTTTTTTTTCGCTGCAAAACTCATTTCTTGGTTGGTGTTTTGGTTTGTGCTAAAGGTGGTGTTTAGTATTGGTCGTGTGGAAGGTGGGTTTTGTGGTTTGATTTAGGGATGGCCTTTGTGGATAACTAGGTGGTGGGTAAGAAGATGGGTTGTTATTGGCTGAGTAATGACATTGTTGGGTTGGTGGAAAACTTGGCTGTATAGGAATAGTAGTCACAACATGGGTTCCTCCCTCATTCTCACCCTCTTCATTTGCCCCAGTTTTTTGCATGTATCAAAGCATGATGATCAGATTTGCCTTTTTTTAGACCCACTTCGATCATTTCGCTAGCGAAGACCAAATCCGCAAAGCTTGAAGGCGTGTAACCCACCATTTCCCATAATAGAACACTAGTGATATGCCTACTATCATTGTTATTATTTCTTTCTTTGTCATTGAGGGAAACACTTGGGCTGCCAGATCCCTCCACCTTTGGGCATATTCTTTGAAAGATCCATGCCCCCCTTTTTGCACATGTCCTGTAGTTGCATCCTATCTGAAGCCATTATACTGACACTGCCTAACGAAGGCAACCATTAGGTCCTTCCAAGAATGGACTCGGGAAGGTTCCAAGCTAGTGTACCAGGTAACAGCTACCCCAGTAAGACTTTCTTGGAAGGAATGTATCAGCAATTTCTCATCTTTTGCGTATGCCCCCATCTTCCGACAATACGTCTTTAGATGGTTCTTGGGACAAGTAGTCCCCATGTACTTGTCAAAGTCCAACACCTTGAACTTGGGAGGGGTGATGATATTGGGTACTAGGAACAACTCTTCTAAGTTAGCAAAGGTATAATCTTCGCCTCCTTCAATGACCCTGAGCCTTTCCTCTAGATGATCCAACTTTCTCAATTCTGCCATAGCATGAGGGTTCTTACTTGTTGTGGAATGCAAGAGGTGTGGTTGTGGGTGATACTGAGGGCCCTCCAAAGTGTTTTGTAGGGGTATACCACCAACTGCTTGCCCTTTAGTGGCATATCCGAGGCAAGGCTCGAAGTCTGCTAGATTGTAGTGGGGTATTTCATGTGTCTCCCCCATGGTTTGAGAGACATGTGCATGATCAGTTTGGGGTTATTGGCTCTTAATGAGTACCAGAGTGGAGTTATTGACATTCCCATTGGGAGTGTACGCCACATTGGGTGGCGTATAGTTGGGAGGTAAGCCATATGGCGGGAAGGCGTGCTCATTTTGAATTTGCACATCATGGGGCCGTCCGTACTTCCCAATTCTTTGCCTACCATATCTGAGGTTGGATGATTCATTTGGTTGATGCCGAATGGGGACGTCGGGTTCACCTTAGCAACAGCGTTGGTAGCGACAACTGCAACCGCATTGGCTTCCATTATCTTCTTCATGCTCATCATGGCCTCCATCATTGTGGCCATCTGCTCCTTCATGGCCTCCATGTCGGCCTTCATCTTCTCTTGTACCTCCTCCGCTTTACCCATTACTCTAGCTCTAGCACGGGTTCGGTAAGGGCACCGTAAAGCGTGTTTTTTTCTTTTTTTATAACAATGATTAAGTTCGTTTTTACACAGGACATGGGGTTGAATCAATTTATATTTTCAACATGGTCCATGACATCTTTGTTAAGGTGAAACTGGAAGTAACAAGGATATCAACAATCCTAAACGTGTTTGGCAGTAGATGAAGCAATGATGTAACACGATCCATCTCTTACCCCAATTTTTTGCAAGATGGTTACTTCCATACTTCAACTTGACTTGATGAACCTTTTCATAAAAGCATGAGCTTGGTTCAACCCCGTAATCCAAGGAATGGCAATTCTGATCGCCAATATTTCAACAGTATTTCATAGAGATGAAAGACTTGGGAATACGTATGCTATGCATGGAAAATGTAATTATGAAATTGAGATGCCCGAAGAAACATCTTTTCTTAGTTAACCATGCATTAGGTACCATGTTCAATCATTTTGTTTTGTTGTTTGTGTTGTTGTTTTTTATTTTAGAAATGGGTTTATGATCCCAACATGGTTGGCTCATGGTACCTAACACATGCAACTAAGAATGCATCATGAATTTTCATGCTTCCCCTTTTTTTGTTTTTGTTTTGTAGAGGAAAACACAAGGATCATGTATGAGCAAACATGAAAACAAAAGGTATGCAGTTTGTAGAACAAAAAGTATGTTGAACGCATATGCATGATGATGAAATGACTCATGCAAAATGTGAGGCTGGAATATGATAACAGACAAATGCAGGAACGATATGTTCATTATGATGCCATGAAGAGATGCTTATGCGATGCATGATATGAATGCATTTATGGACACGAGAGCCAGGAAAATTATCTCTTCTTACTTGCACACTTGGGGGTGCAGTGCCCCATATGTGTAGTTAAGAAGGTGATATGGATCTTCTGGCTTCCCATGACAAAAGACGAGACCAACATACAACGCGTGCGTGACTACATGATGTAGATGTGCAAAATCATAACACGGGGATGCACAGAGTACGACAATATCCATAAATAATTACAAGCAAAGGCGTACATGACATTTAGGACTACATGCACGGTAGTGTTTAAAATGGCACGCAACGTGTTTGCTCCGTGCCCCTATTTAGGGACCTATAGGATAATATCTAGGGGTCTCTAATAACTACTCCCAACGATCCATATCTCACATGGATGTTTTCTAGAGGTATCATCACTCAAGATAATAATATTATGGCGGTATGGAATACCAGCGACAACACATTATAAACAGAGAAAGCTCTAGACGAGGTTTCACTATTATCAAGCAAGTCGGAGACTTAGCATGACCATAGATTCACCTCCACTCCTTAGATTTCCATGAACCCGGGTATAGGGCCCATTTTTACTCAACCCGTGGGTGCTTAGAATGCGGTGTAAAAATGTGGAAAAGACAGCATTTATTATTTTTACACAGTTCATGAAAAAACGCACACACAAAGTTTCATAATTCGACACTTCCCTAAAATAGGCCTAACTCACAAAAACAGTCCCCAATGGAGTCGCCAACTGTCGCAACCTACCCTTTGGTGGGCAAGCGAGGCGAGACTCACGGGTGCGTCTTCCAAAGGAGGAAAATGCGCGGAGTCGCCACCAACGTTTATTTGTGGAAAACTTCGGAAAAACCGAAGGAAACCGGTCATGAAGAATATTCTAGATTCGGGAGTTGTATTTATGTTTGAGGAAGGTATTAGCACCTCTCACGTTTGTCCCAAAGGACAACAGCCTTAAATTAGAATTGTGTGAAATTGCGTATCTAAACTTTTATTTCTTTTTTTATTTTTGAGGTCGACAAAAGCGGGGCTCTTGCTCCTACGTACCCTCCATCGAAGAGGAAATCAGACCTACGTAGTTCTTTCTAAAGGGGGGAATCAAGCGATTCTTTTTACTTGGAAGGTGGTTCTTTTAAGGCATTGGACCTTGAAATGATCCATTTTTACTTGGTGAGAAAAACTGAGGTACCGAACCTTAAAATCCTTTTTAGTGATTTTTTGCGGACGAGTTTGACTTTGCAAGTTGATTTTAGCCTTAGTTTCACTTTAGTTATTAGTCAATTCAATTAAGATATTTTTTGATTTATTTTACTAAAAGATATTTTTTGATTATTATATTATTATTTTACCTCTTTTTGGTTTCCAACGTGGTTACGGCATGACCGAACGGTCAGATTTCATTTTAACAGAAATTAATGGACATTACAATTCGAATGATCGATGGAAATTTATTTTATTTTTTGATTAGGCGAGAAAATGACTTAAGTAAATGACTGAAGCACGTCAAAAAGGGGTATGAAAAGTAAATGAAATGAAAATAAAAGCACGCGAAACAAATGGGGACCATCAAGGGTACATAGAATAAATTGAAAAGTTCGATTTCAGGAACTTACTGGTTGAAGACCGAAGAACGAAGAAGAACGAACGATGAACGGCGAAGAACGGTTGAAAATCTTTGCGACATCACCCATGGAAACGTTACGGAAGCGCCTCGGCTTGGATTTTCTTCACGGAAACAATTTTCCTCACTAATTTTAAGTGATTACGAAATGCCAAGGGGGCTGAACCCTTTTCTTCTTCACTCTTCCCTCTATTTATAGGAAAATAGGGGAGGAGCTTGCCACCCTGCTCGCCTAGGCGAGCCAGGTTGCTTCCTCCAGAAGCAACCGCCTTCTGGAGGAACAATCTGGAAGGCCCAAGTGGGCCTAGTTGCTATTTGTACCCCCTGTTTTACTAAATAGACCCCCTTTGCTTTTTTTTGTGATTCATTTTTCGTAACGTTATGAAACTTTACGAATTTCGTAACGATACTTGTTTTCTTTCCGTAAGGTTACAGAACCTTACGGGTCATGTAATTACTCCTTTTTTTAGCTTTCAGAAAGTTACGGAATTTCACGGATTGCGTAACAATGCTTCATTTTGATTTCCGGCATGCCTCGGAACTTCACGTATTGTGAAACAAAGGGTGCCAAGTACCTCGAAGCGGTCAACCAAAGGTTGCATGCCATCAAAAAATGGTACCCGGACAAAATTAGGGTATGACAGGCCTGATGAGGTGGTGGCGGTGCGTCTACGGCCTGATGTGCCTTAGCCTGCGCCTGCCTAGGCGTGCAATACTTCTTGATGAAGGCCCAGGTGATCGGCGGTTGGATCACCTTACTGGGGGCGACGGGAACCCCGAATGACTGGCAGAGGCCCGTAATCAATGCCGGAAACCCCAAGGCCCTCTTAGACTTATCCGGGTCTAGAGGGTGCCTGGTTGGTGGCATACCTGCAAACAAATAGATGGCGTCAGCAATCACCTGGGCCGCGTGGACCCTCATCCGTGTCAGGATGGCATACAACAACTGGCACTTAGGCAGAGGGAGATCGGAGTTTTGATCGCTAGGCTGGACATTGCTGAGCAGCAGCGTCATCCACGTCTGGGTCAAGGTGGTCATACTAGTGCGCATGATCCGCACCCGCCTCCCTGCAGCGGTCCGGGCGAAATCCTACCCCGGTGTGCATAACAGTTGGGCAATGGCCTCCTCGTCGAACCCATCGGCCTTGTTCCTCCTCTGACTGAACTCGCACTGCTGGCCTTCCTCCAAAACTAGCGGGTCACCCAGGAACTGGCTGAGAGCATCTGCGTCAAAGGGAATCCACTGACCCCTCACCCATGAACGCATGTCTCGCACTCCCTCCTTTGTGGGCCAAGCATTAGCATAAAACTCCAGGACTACCTCAGGGTCTAACTTGGCCATGGGAGTCACTAGCGATGTCCAATGCCTGTGAGCTATCTCTTCCTGAAAATCTGTATATTCATTCTCCCTGAGTTGGACGTGCCTCTCTCTGTGCAACGACCATCCTTTGATGGCCTCGAAGTGCTGCCAGTGCTCAGCGCTCCGGAAACGGTGGCTATCAAACTCGGGGGCGGCACTGGACACTTCCGCCACGGTGGCTCTCCTAGACCTTTTGGTGGAAAGCTTTTTCGGAGCCATTTCTAGGTTGTCCCCCAGCTGCGCTTTCCACTTGTCCAGAGCTGGGCATGAGCCGACGATCTATCGATCGAGATCCTAGCCTCTACTTGCGTCCGTCCCTAAGTACCTGAAAGCAGGAAACGACATCGCGCAGTAAACTATGGTCGCGTTATCATTTTACCTCGATTGGTTTCTGCCTTTAGACCCGTCCCGACATTTGACCACTGCCTAAGACGATTATGCTCCTGTCATAAGATAACAAAATATGCATGCGTATGCGTATGCATGAGCATTTTCAAATGCAATAATCCTTTTAGTGAAAGCTGGTCAGGTTCAGTTTTAATTAAGCGCTAGGGGCATCCCCTGGACTGAGCAAAAAGGCTCAGGTTATCAAATTCTGGACATAGCTTGAAACACAAAGTGAGGACCGGAACCTCAATTGCATATTCTTTTCTTTTAAAAGATTGTGATGAGAAATTACAGCGGACAGGAATCCCTGGGGAAAACCAAGAAGGACATACACAAAAAAATAAAAGAACATGCAGCGACTTCCTCAATAGCCCCAGATCCTAAGCATAGTATCGCTTGACAACATCGCAGTTCACGGGTGAAGGTAGCTCCTCGCCATCCATGTTGGTGAGCACCAGGGCTCCTCCAGAGAAAGCCCTTTCTACAATGAAAGGCCCTTCGTAGTTCGGGGCTCACTTCCCTCGATTATCTTTAACAGCGTGGGACACCTTTTTCAGCACAAGGTCCCCCTCATGGAACTTGCATGAGCGCACCTTCTTGTCGAACGCGTTCTTCATCCATTGTTGATACAGGCGCCCATGGCTCATGGCCATCAAACGCTTGCCTTCAATAAGGTTGAGTTAGTTGTAGCGCGTTTGAGCCCACTCTGATTCTTCTAGGCCCGATTCCGCTAGTATCTTCTAGGAAGGGACCTCTACCTCAAACGGGAGTACCGCTTCCATCCCATAAACCAAGGAGTACGGTGTTGCCCTAGTAGAAGTTCGTATCGAGGTTCGGTATCCATGCAGGGCAAAAGGTAACATCTCATGCCAATCTTTGTACGACACAATCATCTTTTGAATAATTTTCTTAATATTCTTATTGGCTGCTTCCACGGCTCCGCTCATCTTTGCTCGGTAGGGCGTGGAATTGTGATGCTAGATTTTGAAATCCACGCACATTTCCCGCATCATTTGGTTATTCAAATTGGTGCCATTGTCAGTAATGATCTTCCTAGGGAATCCGTACCGACAAATCAGCTCCCTCTTTATGAACCTGACCACCACACTCCCGGTGACGCTAGCGTACTATGCGGCTTCGACCCACTTAGTGAAGTAATCAATTGCCACTAGGATGAAACAATGTCCATTTGCAGCTTTGGGTTCTATGGCCCCAATCACGTCCATCCCCCACATGGAAAAAGGCCAAGGGGTGGACATGGCATTCAGAGGATGTGGCGGAACATTGACATTGTTCGTGAACGCTTGACATTTATGGCATTTCCTTACATGGGTGCAGCAGTCACTTTCCATGGTGAGCCAGTAATAACCTGCTCTAAGGATCTTCCTGGCCATAGCAAGCCCATTGGCGTGCGTTCCAAACAAACCCTTGTGGACTTCCTCGATCATGTGGTTCGCCTCTTTGGCATCCACGCATCACAGGAGGGTCATGTCATGGTTTCTCTTGTATAGTATGCTTCCTCTCATGAAGAAACCGGTCGCCAATCTCCTCACCGTCCTTTTGTCATTGTCGGAAGCCTCTGGTGGGTACTCCTTACTTTCAACGTATCGCTTGATATCGAAATACCAAGGCTTACAGTCCCGTTTCTCTTCCACCTGACAACAATGTTCAGGTCTGCCACAACACCAGAACTCAATGTATGGTAGGTCCCCGTGCGGTGTTAGTTGGAACATGGACGCCAAAGTGGCAAGCGCATCCGCCATTTGATTTTCCTCTCGGGGAACATGATGGAAGGAGATCTCATCAAAGAAACCAACCAATTCCTTGATATAGGCTTGGTAAGGTATCAGCTTGGGGTTTCTAGTTTCCCATTCTCCTCTCAGCTGGTGGATCACCAGTGCTGAGTCCCCGTACACCTTGAGTAGCTTGACATTGGAGTCAATCGCCGCTTGGACGGCCAGGGCACACGCTTCATACTCAGCCATATTGTTGGTGCAATCAAACCCCAGCATGGCTGTGAAAGGTATACATTGATTGTCCGGATAGACCAATATTGCTCCAACGCCATGGCCTAGAACGTTTGACGCTCCGTCAAACCACACGATCCACTTGTCCCGGTCCTCGTTTAGCTTTTCCTCAAACAAGGCCATGATGTCCTCATCCGGGAATTCGGGATGCATGGGTTGATAGTCGTTGAGAGGCTGCTGAGCCAAATAATCTGCCAAGGCGCTTTCTTTTATCGCCTTTTGGGTGACATAGACTATATCGAACTCGGATAGCAAAACTTGCCACCGGACGATCCGTCCTGTGAGAGCAGGCTTCTCAAAGATGTATTTAACCAGGTCCATCTTGGATATCAACCAGGTGGTATGGCTCAGCATGTATTGTCTTAGACGGTGGGAACCCCAGACTAAAGCACAACACGTTCTTTTCAGCAGGGAGTAGTTCATTTCACAGGCCATGCACTTCTTACTCAAGTAGTAAACAGCGCGCTCTCTCTTCCCGGACTCGTCATGTTGCCCCAGCATACATCCCATCGACTCGTCCAAAATTTTCATATACAAGATGAGAGGCCTTCCGGGTACCGACGGCATAAGTACGGGAGGGTTCATGAGACACCTTTTGATCCTTCCAAATGCCTCTTGATAATCCTCGTTCCAGCGGACGAATTGGTTTTTGCATAAGAGTTTGAACAACGACTCACAGATAGCGGTGAGCTGTGATATGAATCTGGCAATGTAATTCAAACATCCCAGAAACCTCGGACCTGCCTCTCGGTACGGGGTTCTGGCATCCCAAGGATGGCTTTCACCTTTTCGGGGTCCACCTCTATCCCTTTTTGGCTTACGATGAAACCTAGCAATTTCCCTGACTTGACCCCGAAGGTGCACTTAGCAGGGTTTAACCTCAATTGATATTTCCTAAGCCTTTCGAACAACTTCTGCAAGTTGACAAGGTGTTCCTCCTCGGTCTTAGACTTGGCAATTATGTCATTCACATAGACCCCGATTTCCCGGTGCATCATATCGTGGAACAAAGCTACCATAGCCCGTTGATAAGTTGCCCCGATATTCTTGAGTCCAAAGGACATCACCTTATAACAGAACATCCCCCATAGGGTGACAAAGGTAGTCTTTTCCATATCCTCCAGCGCCATTTTTATCTGATTGTAACCGAAGAACCCATCCATGAAGGAAAACAAAGCGAAATTGGCCGTATTATCCACGAGGATATTGATGTGTGGCAGAGGAAAATTGTACTTGGGACTGGCTCGATTCAGGTCTCGATAATCTACGCACATTCACACCTTCCCATCCTTTTTAGGGACTGGTACAATGTTGGCAACCCATTCTGGGTACCGAGCGACATCCAAAAAACCAACGTCAAATTGTTTCTTTACCTCTTCTTTTATTTTCAAGGATGTCTCGGGCTTCATCCTCCTCAACTTTTGTTTTACCGGGGAACCCTCAGGATTTAGAGGTAATCTGTGTTGTACGATGTCCGAACTCAAACCAGGCATATCTTGGTATGACCATGCCAAGATGTCTTGGTAGTTTTTTAGCAGGTTCATCAATTCTTCACGGATGGGTGCGGTCATACCTGTGCCTATCATTACTTCCTTTTTCCCACTGCTGGTTCCTAAGTCCACTAGTTCCATCTCTACTTGATGAGGTCCCATCTCTTGGTCCTCATGGGTGACTATCATCTCCAACTCCGGGGGAAGTCCCACATCTTCGTCCTTTTCACTCTCCGTCTGATCCGTTTCTTGCTTGAAATCGATGGTCGGGTCCCAGGTATTAGTACCTTCGAGGGACTCATCGTTGGATCTGGCGTATTAAGCATAAAGAAATAAACATGCAAATGAATGAGAATGGGTAGAGACGCAGGAACAGATGAAGAAAGATCTTTATATTATAAATTCAGGAACAAAAGACATAAAGCCTTAACAAAAGGAAACTCTAAAGCCTAGGCCCAACCATAGAGTTTAAAAGCCACAAAGGGTTTCATTATGCTTGTCGCGTAAATGTCCAGGCGCTCCTCTACTCGCCAATTTCCTAGTCGGAAACCAGGAGGGCATGGTCGTACCAGATCTGACCCATTCGGAGAGTCATCCATGCATATCGCAATGACTTGGCCTTCGTGTCCTAGTCCCGCACTTATAAAGCTCCTACTGATGTGACAGGGCGGGCCCCCTTCGATTTTTCATCCCAATTGCAAGCCTTGGCTTCCGCTCTTCCTTCCCGCAACACTTTTCCTTATGTCCGCTTGTGTGGGTTTATAGCCTAACCCAAGCTGGGTTAATATCCATTACTTGGAAGGTAACCTGACAGGTATGGGGGCCTATCTATACAAGGAGGTCAATCTCTCCCTTAACTTCTCGGCGGGTGCCGTCGAAGGCACGAACCACCATGGAACTTGGCTTTAGATGGGAAGCATTAAACGACAATTTCTCCAACATGCTTTTGGGCATTACATTTAAACTGGAACCATTATCGATAAGTACCTTGGCCACGACATGATACATGGATTTGACTGACACATGCAAAGCCCTGTTATGCCCTCTCCCCTCGACAGGGATTTCTTCTTCAGCGAAGGCAAGATAGTTGTTAGCGGTGATGTTATTGACGAGTCCTCCAAAGCCTTCTATGAAGATGTCTTGGGCTACATGAGCTTCGCTCAAGACCTTCACTAGCAAAGCCCGATGAGGCTCAGAGCTCATGAGTAGTTCCAAAAGAGAGACCCTGGCCGGGGTTTTGTTGAGCTGCTCAATGACCTTGAACTCGCTTTGCTGAATAATGCGGGGGAACTCGCCTGCCTCCTCTAGCGATACTTCTTTCTTGCCACAACCATCTTTTTTCTCCGAAAGACCTTTCACTGGAATATCCTCGCTCAGAGTGAGGATCGTTTTGCCATTTTGTTCTTCCACTATCTTTGTTTTCCCCTTAACATTCGCGGGTTGTGTCGGCAGGTCAGCGGGTGCAAATACGTGACCGCTACGGGTCACGCCGCTCAGCCTCGTGATATTGGTTACCTTGGCTGACAACGAGCTGATGTCGGTGGCCTCTTCCTTCCTTTCGCTTGGAGGTGCATACCTCCACGGAACTGCGTGGCTGTTTCGATATGGAAACGGAACAGGTTTAACCACCGAGGGGTATCAGGGCGTTTGGGGAGCTGCGTCTTTGGTGAAATATACCACCAACGGCTTAGGCCTTCTAAAACTTCTCTCATCTATGGACTGCATACATATATGCTGCTTTTCACTCCCCTCATCGCCGACTTCCAGTCGGCCTCGATCTATCATCTGCTGCAACAGGTCCTCCATTGCTAAACATGTTTCCATGTCATGTAGCTCACCGGGATGCATCAAACAGGAATCTTCTTCATGCCCACCGTGGGGAATTACGCCCCCCTTTTGTAGGGCCTCATAGATAAACTTCCTGGGGGTCGCCACGTCCTTCAAAGGCTTAGACCTGCGCGGCCTACCTGACTTGACGGCATTAACTGCCCCCCCCCCTCCGTGATTGGCGAGCGGGTTTGTTTTCACGTTGGGCTGATCCTCTTGAAACGTCAGTCATCCGGCGTCTATCAAATGTTGGACCTTGTATTTAAGGGTCAGGCATTTTTTGATGGAGTGGCTTGGGGTTTTCCCATGGTATGCGTAGGTTGCATCAGGGTTATACCACTTTGGGAAAGGAGGTTGGTAGATCTTCCCGGGAGATATCACAGCCATCTGGTTGGCGATGAGGGACGGAAAGAGGTCTTCGTACGTCATTGGGATCGGGGTGAATTCTAGAGTTGGCCTCGGGGGAAAGTTCCTCATCATGTTGGAAACGGCGCCAAAGTGGGCGTTGTCGGCCGGGCGAGTCGTGGTTGGAGCCGGAGCTTGGGGGGCCTCCCTCGGGATGGGCACGAGCGCTCTAGGCTGTACAGGTGCTGAATTGGAAGAGTCCCTGGTGCGAGCTGAGAAGCTCAGGTGATGTTGCACGTACTGATGGGTACCATGAGAGGTCTGCGGTGGCTTGACCCATGCGGGCGCTGAAGTGACGGCATGGGCATTTCCTTCCTTCCTTTTTGCCCCAGTTTCTCCGATCCTCCTAGGATTGGTACTTGTGGAGGCGATGTAATCGAACTTCCCTCTCTTCAAACCTACTTCGATTCTCTCCCCAGTGAATACCAAGTCCGCGAAGCTGGAGGGCATATAGCCTACCAACTTCTCATAGTAAAACACCGGTAAGGAGTCTACCATCATGGTAATCATCTCCCTTTCGACCATGGGAGGGGCCACTTGTGCTGCCAGGTCCTTCCATCGCTGAGCATGCTCTTTAAAGGTCTCACTTTCCTTTTTAACCATGTTCTGCAGTTGAGTGTGATCGGGAGCCATATCGGAATTGTACAGATATTGCCTAAGGAAGGCAGTAATCAGATCTTTCCAAGTACGGATGCGGGAAGCTTCCAGATTAGTGTACCAAATGACCGCGGCTCCAGCCAAGCTATCTTGGAAAAAGTGCATTAACAACTTTTCATCCCTAGAATGTGCCCCCATCTTGCGATAATACATCTTGAGATGGTTCTTAGGACAAGTCGTCCCTTTGTACTTGTCGAAATCAGGTACCTTGAATTTTGGGGGGATGACGACGTCTGGTACCAAGCAAAGGTCTACCATGTCCGTGAACGGATAGTCGCCAAAGCCTTCAACATCTCTCAATCTCTCTTCAATGAGATCGAGTTTTCTTCTTTCTTCCGCTGTCGGAGGTGGTCCTTCTGTGGACAAGAATATTGGCTGTGCAGGGAGATTGGGATGAGGCAGTATGATGGGTGTCGGCCCCTCGACAGGGACCGGGGGGTAGAAATCGACGTCTACTTGGGCATGATCCTCGTGAACCTCGTCTGACTGTCGAGGAGGCTCCCCTTCAAGGGCGGGGGAAGGGACATGACCCGCGTCATCACGCATGACTGGTGGCATGTAATTAGGTGGTAATCCATAAGGGTAAGCCACCTGGTTGTATCCCAAATGAGGGTTGCTGGTGTGCCCCAGTGTGCTCCTTTCTCGTCCTACCGCGTTTGGGAGAGGATGGTGTGCGATGGCTGGGAGAGTTGGGTCTGCTTCGGCAGTCGAACTAACAGCGGCAGTGGTGGCCACGTTTTTCTCCATGAGTTGTCTCATTCCTAACACGGCCTCCATCATGGAAGCCATTTGCTCTTTCAAAGCCGACATGTCGGCTTTCATCTGTTCCTATGTCTCCTCTTGGTCACCCATCGTCCTAGATTTGGATCTAGTGCGATAGGGATGCCTTGCGGCGCGTTTAGTTATGGTGTTTTTCCGAAAAAACCAAACGTGAGGAGTAGGTAAAGAAAAATGAATGCATGCTAGAGATAAAATGCTGGAGTGATTGATTCGCACTGATCTTTGGAGTAAAAAACATGGGATAAACTCATCTTATTCAGAAAGTTATAACTAGTCAAGATCTGAGTGACAATACAAACTTGCTAGCGGTTTCTGATTATATGGGCCATTAAATCTATCATATGCTGACAATAGCTGAGAAGTCCGTGGATCTCCTCGGGGGCGGAGTCGGTGTCCACCATTGCTTTGGCCTTGGCTAGCAATCAGGGAAGTTCTTGACTCCCGTTCAAGGTAAGAGCAAATCGGTCCATTCACATTGTTGCCTCTTGATGTAACACGTCGATCACCCTTCCTCTAGCCTCCTTTTCCGCGTACACTTAGGCATACTCGTCCGCCACTTTGTGCTCGTGGGCCGCGGCTAGATTTAATTCTTCTTGGTACCTGCTGACAATGGCTAACATGTTGGTCTCTGTCTCGCATAAACACTGAGACAAGCTTCTCTTGGACCTTGAGCAAGCAGCTAACTCCTCTTTTAAGACCATGCCATGTGCTTATGATTGGTCTCTCTCCTTCTTTCGAAGTTTGAGCTCATTGTTGCTGCCCCATAAAGCTCCACGGAATTTGTCTCGGTCGTGATCTTCCTTGCGAGCCCTCTTGGTTTCTCGTTCAAGGGATCCTGCGGTAGCTGCATTTTCTTCTCGTAACCTGACACACTCTTTCCAGACGTCTGTAGCGACTAACTTGAATTTTTCTTTGGCAAGTCTTGCTTTTCCTAGTTCTGTTTTTAGAGCTCGGACTTCTTCATCCTCTTCTGGAGCTTCAAAGTTCTCCTCGTTGATAACTTTTAATTTGGAGAGCCAATCTAACCCTCGTGTACGAACTTTCAGCCATTCATGATAACCACCGATAATGCCATTACAGATGCCCCTAAGTTCTTTATCTCTCCTTAACGGGCTTTCCCACGCCTTGTGGACTCTTTGTATAATCTTGGAACTTTGCGCGCCGAAATATCTCACAAGGAAAGGAGAGAGGCTCTCTTCCGCCGGTGCTCCCCTCATGGGGTACCCTAACTGTCTTATAGCAAGTGTGGGATTGTAGTTAATACAACCCCTCGTCCCTATCAACGGGATGTTTGGGTAGTCCCCACATGAGAAGAGAAATCCCTCATTTCCTTCCTTCCATCGAGGAAACCAGTTGATTATTCTGCCTCCTATCCCAGCCAAGTGTTGGTCCCAATCTACTCTTCTCTTTTTGACACATGAGCGATGGCTTCGGAGCGGACATGGATGCCTTATGTCTTGTTGGAATAGGTGCGAAACCAACCATACACAAAGAGCGGGCAAGCAGCAAATGATCCGTGCGCTACTCTTCTCGCACCTTCGGTCAAATGTATCAAATAAGTTCGCCAAGACAGCTACCACCGGGCTTTCTTTGCTATGGTGATATGCAAGGAAAGCGTCGATTGCGGCTAGGTCCACCAAACCGTCCATGCTTGGAAAGAGGACAACTCCAAAGATTAGCAATGCTAATACGTCCATAAACGAGACCCACTCCTCTTGATTCGCCATATCCCTTGCCTTGCCTTCTAAGTACTTTCGTGGTAGGCCCACTACGTCGTTTCGAGTTTGCTTTACACAATTCAACTCTCTTGCCGAATCCCTGACCACAACTACAATCTTGCTCAAGGAGGGAAGAAACCCGGAGAAAAGATACGGTTTTCTTCCCCCAAGAGGGCATCCTAGTATTTCCTCAAATTCTTCAACAGTCGGTACTAATTGGAAGTCTCCAAATGTGAAGCATCTCAATGGCTGGTCATAGTATTGGGTGAGTGATACAACGGCTTCCGTGAATATCTCTGCTATGGTCAAATCTAAAATCTTTCTGTACGCCCTGCGGAAGGCTTGCATTTGGAGAGGTCCCATCAATCGCCCCAACTCCTTAAGGCTGGTGACATCTAGGCCCTTAATCTTGACTTGATAGAACCTTTTTCCAGTTTGATTTGTTCCCATGTTTTACTAAAGTGAAACAAAAACCCAGTGCAGATCAAAACTCCGACATCTATCATGGGTGGAATGGATGAATGCATGAAGAAATGCATATGACACAGATGCAATTTATGAATACGGGAGCCCGGGAAATTTTCCCCTTCTTAGATACAACATTTGGGGCGGCACGGCGCCCGACATATGTATTTAAGAAGGTGACACAGACCCTCCGTTGGTTTGCCAAAGAGAGGGGATCAAGACGGAACCCGTGCATGATGCATATGCGAAAGGCACAACACGGGGATGTACATAGTACAACAATATCCACAAACAAATATAAGCAAAGGGGTACATGACACTTAGGACTACATGCATGGCAGTGTGAAAAGTGGCACGCAGTGTGTTTGCTCTGTGCCCCTATTTTAGGGACCTACATGGGAGGGAGCTAAAAGGGCTTTTAGTGATAATTCCCAAGGTGGTCATATCTCTCTTGATGGTCTCTAGAGGTATCATCCCCTTCGAAGAACATATTGCGGCAGTAGGGACTACTAGCAACAATATATTATCAAAGAGAAAAACTCTAGATGAGGGTTCACTGTAATCCAGCAAGTCGGAGACCTAGCATGACCACAGATTCACCTCCACTCCTCATGTTCCCATAGACCTGGGTATAGGGCCCTTTTTCAACTCACTGTGTGTGCAAATAGTGTTGGTGTTTGTGTGCATCAAATAAATAAATATTTACCTCACGCATACATTTAAAACACACTAAAAGCATCAAAAGAGTTTACATATACAAGAACATAAGGAAAAAAGAAAAAGAAAAAGAACAAAAGGGAAGTCATAGTAAGGAAAGCATACTGATTGATTGGCCTAACTCTCTAACAATAGGCCCCAATGGAGTCGCCAACTGTCGCAACCTACCCTTCGACAGGAAGGCAACGCGTGACTCGCGGGTGCGTCTTCCAAGAAAGGAAAATGCGTGGAGTCGCCACCAACATTTATTTGAGGAAAACGTCAGAAAAGCCGGAAAAGACGTGGTCTACGAACTTTAAGTGAAAGGTTCGAGAGTTGTATTTACGCATGTGGAAGGTATTAGCACCCCACACGTCCGTCATAAGGGACGGCAGCCTTTAATCCAGTGTGCAAACATGACTTCAATTTGTTTTATGTTCCCTTTTACGTCTTTATGTCTTTTGGTGCCTTTTATATTCTTTTATCTTTTTGTGGTTGATAAGGGTGTTTCCCTTGCTCCTACGTATTCCTCAATTGTGGTAAGGAAATCAGACCTACGTAGTTCTTCGAGAACTAAACGTTGGTTAAATTGTTTTTATCCTTTTTTTGCAAGATATATTTTTATTGAACGGAAGAGTCATTTAAGGCGTTGGACCATTAAACGATATTTCGATTTTTTGAAAGGAGAGACAACATTAAGGCATTTGACCATTAATGATCTCTTGGTTTTTTTTTTTTAAAGAAGTGACAAAGCTTATGCGTTGGTTTTAGGTCTTTAAAATCCATGTTTAACCAATAAAAGCGAAGAGGACCATTTCAAGGCGTTGGACCTTAAAAATGATTTTTTAGGTGATGACAAAAGCTTGGTTTATGAATTGATTTTAGCCTTAGTTTCACTTTGGTTATTTAGTCAATTCGGTTAAGAAAGAAAAATCCCAAAGAAAAACGTCCAAATGATTTTTTTTTTATTATTTTGTTAAAAGATATTTTTTGCTTATTATATTATTATTTTGCCTCTTTTTCGTTTTAAACGTGGTTACGACATGAAAGATCGGTCAGATTTTATTCTAACAGAAATTAAAAGATATTACAACTCAAATGATCGGTGCCAATTTATTTTATTATTTGATTAGGCGAGAAAGTGACTTAAATAAATGACTAAAGCACGTCAAAAGGGGGTACGGAAGGTAAATGAAATAAAAATAAAAGCACACGAAACAAGTGGGGACCACTAAGGGCACATAGAATGAATTGAAAGGTTCGATTTCAAGAACTTACCGGTTTGAAGACCGAAGAACGACGAAGAATGGTGGAAAACCTTCGCGAAATAGCCCACGGAAACGTCTCGGAAGCGTTACGGAAGCGCCTCGGCTTGGATTTTCTTCACGGAAACAATTTTTCTCACTAATTTTAAGTGATTATCAGATACCAGGAGGGTTGAACATTTTTGTTCTACCCTCCTTCCCCAATTTATAGGGGAAAAGAGGGAGGTGGTTGCCGCCCAACTCGCCCAGGCGAGCTGGGTTGCTTCCACCAGAAGGCACCGCCTTCTGTTGGAAGATCCTGGAAGGCCCAAGTGGGCTTGATTGCTATTTACACACCCTTGTTTACTAAATACACCCCCTCTACCCTTTTTTGCTGATTCTTTTTCCGTAATGTTACGGAACTTTACGAATTACGTAACGATACTTGTTTTCTTTCTGTAATGTCACGAAACCTTACGAATTACGCAATTATCCCTTCTTTGACTTCCGGAATGTTATGGAACTTTACGGATTGCACATTAACACTTCCTTTCAACTCCCGACATGTCGCGAAACTTCATGGATTGCATAACGATGTGTGTCAAGTACCTCGTAGTGGTCAAGCGAGGGTCGCATCCCAACAAACAGATGATCCCCGGACGAAATTAGGGTATGACAACTGTAATATTGCTATTTCTAACCTTAGAATTTGTATTGCTACAAGGCACAACCTTCAATTCTCATTACTGATTTATACATTCATAGGATGATATAAAAGACTATTTGACATTAAAAGGAGTGGAGTGGAAAGTGTGACACCCCTACCCTCACAAATAACAAATAAAAGGAAATAAAATCATGTGGAATTTTTTTGTAAACACATTGACTTTAAATTAATTTCAAAAGATAAAGTGTTCACACTCACTTAATGAAAACTTTGTAGAAATTGTTCGAATAAAAACAAAGTTATCCCGGCTCAAAACAAGGTCGTCCATGCTGAATAAAAAAAAACTAAAAGAGAAAACATAACACAATTATATCGTTTACAGAAATTATAACATGTGAAGTAAAATCCTATGCCCCAATGTCACATGTATCAGAGCATGTCTCTATCACATACTAAGTCTCTCCGGCTCTATCATGGAACTCGTCATATGATGACTCACCTGAAACAAAATGACAATCAGTCCAAATACAAAAACAAATCGGGAGTGAGTTATCACATTCGTATGTAATAAAATAGTAGAGCATGTGAAACATATAATACTTAAAGCTGAATTTATATAAAAAACATCACTTCACAAAATCACACACGTTATTCACACCCATCCGAGTTCACACACTCCAAAAAATAATAGCAAACCACAATTGTTAACTCAATGAAAGTCAAACACAAGTGTTATGCGACAAATATACTAGACTCAAGCCTACATGCAATGTGGTACCATTTTTCAATGAAAAACCTCGTCGGGCGCCTAGGAGTACATGACAGGACATGCCTCACAATGGGTAAGTTAGGTCACTCTCACTAAGTGAAATCATAAGGAGACCAATCAGGGTCACTCTGTTTTGCGAGAATGCTCCAATCATGTGGGATCGACACAGGCTTAAAGGAGCACTCAAACTGGATGACCCCCAAGGCCTACACTCCGAAGAGTTCGTTAGGGCATCTCCCTCCTGATTCAGGTCCAACCCAAAAAAAAACATTTGAACACACAAATTCTACCTATGAATTATGGAATGCACACAACTACTCAATTGTTTTCAAAATCTCAATTATATTATTTTTTTTTAAAAAAATAATAATTTTGAACTCATCGAGCCTCAAGTGATTAACTCGTCGGGTTCCTACAGTGGATCTCATCACAACTCATCGCGCATTAACTCGTCGCCCTTAAAGGATCTTACAGTTCTGTGATTACATAATTCATGACTCACAACTCAAAACATACAACATCTCAACAATCATGTAATTCACAATCCATTACATACCAAATGATTATCACTTACACACAATCTCAATCACAATTTCATAATAAAATAATTTATCGCATCCCATGCATCCTACACATATCATTCAATAGTAACATTTACTTGACACAACAAAAATATAAATTAAATTGAAATATATTAATTCAACAAAATAAAATAAAAAAACTTCTACAACAATTAATTTATAAAGTAACAAAAATAATCACTATGAAACAATAATTTCTATTACAACCTTATTTTATTTATTCTTATTCTTATTATTATTACACATCACAGTGAAGATGCATACTTGAAATACTCTAAGACAAAAATAATCACGGTACCAACCCATCTTGTATACTTCCAAATGTTTCTTAATGCTCCAATATATATATTAAAATACTATAGGAAATCCCAACAACAAAAACAGTGCCACGAGGAAACACGTACAGGGCATTTTCACCAAGCTTCATATCTATATATATATATATATATATAATGTAATTTAAATCAGAAATCGTCGTATTCGATTAGCCGTTTATGAATTAATATTTCCAAATATTACATGTGTTATTGCACCTTAAAAAAAAGATTACATGTTGTAATCGTTTATCAACTTAATATGAAGAAAAACATTAAGGTATTAGGTATATTCTCTGCACCTTAAATTAAATATATACCTTCTGTAATCCGTTATTAATTTAATATGCAGAAAAAATATTAACATTTCAATATGCAGAAAAACATTAACATGTGCTTCACTTTAACGTATCAATTTTTTTTTTAATTGCTGCAGTTTTGTTATACTATTAAAACATTCGAAAGAAAACAATTATGTCCTTAGTAATAATGCTTACATGGCACAAAATAGTGTAATTTAAATCAAATATATTATTTTCAATTAAAAAGAACCTCTACAACAATTAATTTGAGATATAGCAAAAATAATTATTATTATTATGGAATAATTTTACACAGTATTTAATTTATTATTATACATATATAACTGAAAAGAAATAAAATAATAATTTCACAACAATATTTAATTTACAAACGCATGTCAAACTCATGTCTCTAAACTAATAATTTCACAACCGCCTTAGAAATAAAATAATAATTTCACATGCCAAACTCATGTCTCTAAACTGCTCTAAGAGGTCTAACTCTCTAACCATCAAAGCATGCATTTAAAGGGATTTCCTACTCAAGGCATCAACTACTACATTGGCTTTACCTGGGTGATAGCTAAGCTCAAAATCGTAATCCTTAAGGAACTCTAACCATCTCCTCTGCCTCATGTTAAGCTTTTTTTTTATCAAACAAATATCTAAGGCTCTTATGGTCACTAAACACCTCAAATTTAGATCCATAAAGGTAATGCCTCCAAAGCTTAAGAGCAAAAACTACGACTGCTAACTCAAGATCGTGTGTGGGATAATTCCTTTCATGTATCTTAAGCTGTTGAGAAGCATAGGCCACTACTTGTCCCCGCCGCATAAGCACTCCACCCAAACCCATCTTAGATGCATCACAGTACACTACAAAGGGTTCACTCGGGTCAGATAACACTAAAACTGGTGCAATGGTCAACCTTTCCTTAAGGGTACGAAAACTACTCTCACACTGGGCATCCCACACAAAAGCTTGACCCTTATGAGTAAGCTTAGTCAAAGGTAAGGCTAGCTTAGAAAAACCCTCTATGAATCTACAGTAGTATCCTGCTAAACCAAGAAACTCCTAATCTCAAACACTGACTTAGGACTCTCCCAACTTATAACCGCCTCTACCTTGGAAGGATCTACTGCTATCCCTCCCCTAGATATAATGTGCCCTAAGAAGCTCACCTCCTCTAGCCAAAAATCACACTTGGACAATTTAGCATACAGTCTATTGTCTTTGAGGGTTTGCAACACAACTCTCAAATGCTCCTCATGTTCCTCTCTAGTCTCCAAGATATTATCTATGAAGTGTTGGACATGTGGCCTCAGATATCTTAAGAAGGGGGGGATTGAATTAAGATATCACAAACTATTTTCCCAATTAAAAATTCAACTTTGATTCTAATGCAAGTTCCCTTAAAGATGAATTTCTAAATGATGGTTCAAATTAAAAAATCTGAATGTAAATGTTAAGCAACAATAAATAAAAGAGTTTAAGGGAAGAGAAAGTGCAAACATAGTTTTTATACTGGTTCGGCAAAGTCGTTGCCTACGTCCAGTCCCCAAGAAACCCGCTTGGGAGTTCCACTATCTCGCAAATCCTTTACAACTTCTGAAACACACAAGGACATCCCTTCCTTTGTGTTCAGATGCCTTACAACAAGAGACTCTCAGTCTCTTAGACCTTTGATTAGAAAGAGAGGGAGAAGAAGATGATCTCTCTTGAAAGAGATAGATGTTTACAATGAAGCACTCAATTCCTTATTGAATTTCACAAGTGTTTGGCCAAGGAATTATTTGAAGATAAGATGATTTGTATTTGAGAGGATAAGAACTTTGAACTCATTGAAAAACTCTCTTAATCATTTGAGAGGATAAGACTTTTTAGGCAATCAAAAACTCTCTTAATCTTTTGAGAGGATAAGACATTTTGGGCAATGAAAAACTCTCATCATCTTTTGAGAGGATAAGACATTTTGCACAAGCCAAACTCTCATAATCTTTTGAGAGGATAAAACATTTTGGACAAGCAAAACTCTCAATCAATTTCATTCCCAAGTCACACATATATATAGGCCTTTGATGGCCATTCAAAATTCAAATGAAAACATGTGACTACTGAAAATATTTTTCGAAACTACTCACTGGTAATCGATTACAATCTTGGTGTAATCGATTACACAGTTATTTTTCTTGAACGGTTGTAACTCTTAATTTAAAATTTGAATTTCCAACATTCAGAGTCATTGGTAATCGATTACAATATTTGTGTAATCGATTACAAGGTTTCAAAAATCTTTTAAAACATTTTTAAAGCACTAGTAATCGATTACAATATGCTGGTAATCGATTACACATTTTGAAAACCTTTGAAAAATGTTTGAAATGATTTTCAGAAAGCTTTTGTACTTCTGGTAATCAATTACAGTCTTTGGTAATCGATTACCAGAGAGAAAACTTTAAAATCATTTGTTTTGAAAGAAAAGTAACTTGGCCAAATCTTTGTGCTTTCAATTCTAACTTATAAATCTAACTTAAGAATCTATCTACCCAATCTTACTTGAATATCTTGGATTGCTTGATGTTTACATGAATTATCCATGAAGATAAATCTTTCTTGAAATCAAAATCTTCTTGAGTTGGTCTTGGATATGCTTAACTATTGGCATCATCAAAATCTTCTTGAAGCTTTGCTTCTACATGAAGACCACTACAAAACTATCTAGGTAGGGGTGAAAGATCCTATTCATATAATCCATGAACACACCAAGGGCATTGGTCACACCAAAAGGCATAACCAAGTACTCAAAATGGCCGTAACAGGTCCTAAAGGCAATCTTCGAAACATCTTCTGGCTTCACTCTAATCTGGTGGTAACCTGACCTAAGATCTATCTTACTGAATGCACAAGCCCCTACTAATTGATCCATCAGGTCATCTATCCTAGGCAAAGGGTACCTATTCTTAATCGTTACCTTATTCAACTGATGGTAATCTACACATAGCCTCATAATCCCATCCTTCTTCTTAACTAACTACACCGGTGCTCCCCAAGGTGACACACTAGGCCTCACAAGTTGTTTCTCTAAGAGTTCCTCTAACTATTTCTTAAGCTCACTCATCTCTATAGGGTACATCCTATAAGGTGCTATGGATATGGGCCCAGTACCGGGCACTAGGTCTATAGAGAACTCGAACTCTCTCTCAGGTGGTAATCCTGACACCTCCTCAAACACCTCTGGAAACTCTCTCACCAATGGTATATCACTCACAGGGGTTATGGTCTCAACACTCATACTAGCTAAGATCATGTATACCTGTGCATCCTCCCTTAAAGATGCCTCAACTTGGTTAGCAGACAAAAACATATCACCTTCACTCACACCAGACTCAGGAAAGACAACATATTTCTCAAAACAATTTAATAAGACATGATTGGAAGATAACTAGTTCATACCAAGAATAACATCAATCTAACTTAAAGGTAAAACAACTAAGTCAATCAGAAATTGTTTATCAGAAATAAAGACAGGACATTGCAAGCACACATCAAAAGTTAAAACAGACCTGTTGGATCAAGTGGCCTCAGAATAATTAAGAAGGGGGGTTGAATTAATTATTCCTAAACCTTTACTAATTAAAAAATTACTCGTCTAAGGCTTTTACTAAGTTGTTAAGAGAATAAGGAGTAGAATAGAAACTTAAAAGAAAGTAAAAGCGGAAATTAAATGCACAGCGAAAATTAAAAGAGTAGGGAAGAAGGAGACAAACACACAAGAGTTTTTATACTGATTTGGCAATAACCCGTGCCTACATCCAGTCCCCAAGCGACCTGCGGTCCTTGAGATTTCTTTCAACCTTGCAAAAATCTTTTTACAAACAAAGATCCACAAGGGATGTACCCTCCCTTGTTCTCTTTGAACCTAGTGGATGTACCCTCCACTAGAACTAATCCACAAGAGATGTACCCTCTTTTGTTCTCAGTCAAACCCAAGTAGATGTATCTACTTGTACCACAAAGGATGTACCCTCCAATGTGTTAAGACAAAGATCTCAGGCAGTTAAACCTTTGATACTTTGTGAATAGGGATACAAAAGAATTCTCAGGCGGTTAGTCCTTTGAACACTTTTGTATTAGGGAATGGAAAGAATCAAAAGAATTCTCAAACTGTGTCGTTTTGAATTCTTTGACAAGGGAGAAGGGAGACACAAAAGAATTCAGGCGGTTAATCCTTTGTTATTTTGGAAAAGGGAGAAGAGAGACACAAAAAGAATTCAGGCGGTTAGTCCTTGGCGAATTCTTTTTGGCAAAGGGAGAAGAGAATGAAAAGATGAATAGCACAAGTTTTCAAGGTTTAGAAAACCAGAAAACTTTGGAAAGCTTTTTGGCACAAAGAAGAAGAAGAAGTTCAAAGAGATTCAAGGCTTGTAAAGGATTGTATAAAATTGATTGGAAAAGTGTATTGAAAAGCAAATCAAAGCCTTGCTTTTATAGACTCTTCATGTCTGGCCAAGAGGACAATTTTGAAGAGTTATAACTTTTAGAAAAACTTAACAATTTGAAAAAGTCAAAAACCTTTTGAAGAGTTACATCTTTTGATTTATTCAGAAACAATCACTGGTAATCGATTACCAAATCAGTGTAATCGATTACACAAGGCTTTTATGTGAAAGGATGTGACTCTTCACATTTGAATTTGAATTTCAACGTTCAAAGGCACTGGTAATCGATTACCAAAACATTGTAATCAATTACAGCTTTTTGAAATTAATTGGAACGTTGTAAATTCAGTTTGAAAACTTTTTCAAATCCATTTTTCTACTGGTAATCGATTACAACAATCTGGTAATCGATTACCAGAGAGTAAAATCTCTTTGGTAAACATGTTTTGAGAAAAACCATGTGCTAATCAATTGTTTAGAAAACCTTTTCATACTTATCTTGATTAAGCCTTCTCTTGATTCTTGAATCTTGAGTCTTGAATCTTGATCTCTTGAATCTTGATTCTTGAATTCAACTTTCCTCTTGAATCTTGAAGTGTTCTTGATTCTATCTTGAATATCTTGAACTCATTCTTTGATTGACCTTTGAGCTTTTTGTCATCACCTTTGTCATCATCTTTTGTTATCATCTTTGTTATCATCAAAACATCTTTGAATCACTCTTGATTCACCATGAAGCTTTGCTTCTACAATCTCCCCCTTTTTGATGATGACAACTTCTACTTCTGAAATCAAGAAACACACGCACACATTTTTCCTAGTCGATCACTCACATAAATTCTCCCCCTTTGTTTTTGAATTTATGCTTCTCTTAAAATTTAGTTGATTACTCATGTGAGTTCTTGATTTAATCCCTATTTCTCTCCCCCTTTGGCATCAACAAAAAGCCAAAGTGCATATCAAATTTGAAGTATTCAAATATAACTGAACATCCATACAACATTCATGGAAAAAACTATCAACCAAATCATGAAGCAACAATCATAAATAGATTAACTATAAAATCCACATAGTCAAATAACATACTTAATATTTGTTCAAACATACCATGCAAATAAGGAAATAGTAAATTGTTCAAATACCATAATAATATAGAGATTTATTTTGATAAGTTACTAACATCTATTAGTCCTAATTCTCTTCTAATGTTGTAGAAGGTATCTTTACTCAGTGGTTTTGTAAAGATGTCCGCAAGTTGATTTTTAGTATCTACAAATTCTAACACAACATCACCTTTTAGAACATGATCTCTAATAAAATGATGCCTTATTTCTATATGCTTGGTTCTAGAGTGAAGAACTGGATTTTTAGATATGTTTATGGCACTTGTGTTATCACATTTTATGGCAATGTGATCTAATACTATTCCATAGTCAGATAGTTGTTGCTTCATCCAAAAAATTGTGCACAACAACTACCTGCAGAAATATATTCTGCTTCTGCTGTGGATAATGCTACACTATTTAATTTCTTGCTATTCCAAGAAACAAGTGCAGACCCTATGAATTGACATGTATCACTAGTACTTTTCCTATCTGTTTTTTACCCAGTAAAATCTGAATCTGAGTATCCTACTAGGTTTCATAAAGAATTCTTAGGGTACCATAATCCTAAACTAACTGTTCCTAATAGATATCTTATGATTCTTTTTACTGCCATTAAATGTGAAAACTTTGGATCTGATTGAAATCTTGCACACATGCATACACTAAACATAATATCTGGCCTACTTGCAGATAGGTAAAGTAGAGATCCAATCATACCTTTGTATTGCTTTGGATCAACAAGTTGACCGGATTCATCTTTGTCAAGATAACAACTTGTATTCATAGGAGTAGCCAAGTGTTTTGAGTTTTTCATTCCAAATCTCTTAATGAGTTCTTTGCAATACTTTGCTTGATTGACAAAGATCCCATCATTTTTTTGTTTGATTTGTAGTCCAAGAAAGTAATTTAACTCACCCATCATGGACATCTCAAACTCACTTTGCATATCAATAGAAAACTCCTTGCACAAAGATTCATTAGTAGATCCAAAAATTATATCATCAACATAAATTTGTACCAACAAGATATCATTATCCTTCTTTTTTATGAATAAAGTGGTATCTACTTTCCCTCTAGTAAAATTCTTTTCTAATAGGAATTTACTTAATCTTTCATACCAAGCCCTAGGTGCTTGTTTTAAGCCATAAAGTGCCTTCTTTAATCTATAGACATGGTCTAGTTTTTGTGAGTCTTCAAACCCAGGAGGTTGTTCCACATATACCTCCTCCTGAATTAGACCATTTAAGAAATCACTCTTGACATCCATTTGATAAAGTTTAAAATTCATAATAGATGCATATGCTAATAACATTCTAATGGCTTCTAATCTAGCTACAGGTGCAAAAGTTTCTTCATAGTCTATACCTTATTCTTGGTTATATCCTTTTGCTACAAGTCTAGCTTTATTCCTAATTACTATACCATTTTCATCCAATTTATTTCTAAATACCCACTTAGTTCCTATGATTGGATAATCTGAAGGTTTTTCTACTAATTCCCATACATCATTTCTTTCAAATTGATTTAATTCTTCTTGCATAGCTACTATCCAATGGTCATCTATAATAGCTTCTTTAAAGTTTCTAGGTTCTATTAATGAAATAAATGCCATATTATTGCATAAATCTTTAAGAGAATGTCTAGTTGTTACCCCTTTTGAGATATCACCGATGATGTTGTCAAGAGGATGATTTCTTGAAGTTTTCCATTCTTTGGGAAAATTATCATTTTCTTGTGCTGTGTCATCTTGATCATCCTTGTCTTCATCATCTCTCTTTCTTTTTAGTTTTCTTTCTTCATTTTGAGTATCTTCCAAAGTATCTGCAATATCATCAACAAACTCCTTTCTCGGGGAGGTAATATTAGTTTCATCAAAAGTAACATGTATTGATTCCTCAATTGTCATGGTTCTTTTGTTGTATATTCTAAATGCTTTACTATGTAAGGAATACCCAAAGAAGATACCCTCATCTGCCTTGGCATCAAACTTTCCTAGGCTTTCTTTACCATTGTTTAGAACAAAACATTTACATCCAAAAACATGTAAATGTGCAATGTTTGGTTTTCTATTGTTGAAAAGTTCATATGGGGTTTTCTTAAGAATGGGTCTGATTAAGGCTCTATTCATAATATAACATGTGGTGTTAACCGCTTCTGCCCAAAAGTATTTTGGAAGAGGTGTTTCATTTAAAAGAGTTCTAGCAATTTCTTCTAGGCCTCTATTTTTCCTTTCTACTACTCCATTTTGTTGGGGTGTCCTGGGTGCAGAAAAGTTGTGTTCTATGCCATATTCATCACAAAACATTTCAAAATCATTGTTTTCAAATTCACCTCCATGATCACTTCTTATGGAGATAATTTTGAGATTCTTTTTGTTTTGAATGACTTTGGCAAGTCTTCTAAATGCATGACATGCATCATTTTTATGAGTAAGAAATAAAGTCCAAGTATACCTAGAATAGTCATCAACAATTACTAATGCATAGTAACTTCCACCAAAACTCATGACCCTAGATGGTCCAAACAAATCCATGTGTAATAATTGCAATGGTTGAGTGGTGGAAACAATATTTTTAGATTTAAAAGATACTTTTGTTTGTTTACCTTTTTGGCATGCATCGCATAACTTATCTTTTTCAAATTTTAATTTAGGCAAACCAATAACTAGATCTTTTGAAATTAATCTATTTAGATTATCCATGTTAATATGAGAAATTCTCTTATGCCATAACCATGGATCACAATCTTTACTTAAAAAACATCTATCGTTTTCAGATTTTTGTTTTAAATCAATCATGTAAACATTATTTTCTCTAAAACCTATATGTTCAATATCTTTGTCATGCTCATGCTTAATAACACATTTTTCAGAATCAAAAGATACTTTATATCCTCTATCACCTAATTGACTAACACTTAATAAGCTATGCTTCAAACCTTTTACAAGCAATACATTTTCAATAGGAGTAGAAGAACTCGTACCTATTTTACCGACTCCAATAATTTTGCCTTTGTTGTTGTCACCATATGTAACATGTCTGCTTTTCTTGGGGGAAATGGTTGTGAATTTGGATACATCTCCCGTCATGTGCTTAGAACATCCACTATCTATGTACCACTTCTTCCTTACAGAGTCTTCTTTGTTATTCTCATCAGATTTTGTCATGAGACCCAAGTTAGCTTTGTCTTCATTATAATCTTGGAATAACATGTTCCTGAAAATTCTTTTAAAATACAAAGAATCTAAAGAGGCCATTAATCTTGAAGTTGTTACACTTTCTACAAGATACCTGCTCTGATACCACTTGTTGGATCTAGTGGCCTCAGAATAATTAAGAAGGGGGGGTTGAATTAATTATTACTAAACCTTTACTAATTAAAAATTACTCTTCTAAGGCTTTTACTAAGTTGTTAAGAGAATAAGGAGTACAAGAGAAACTTAACAGAAAGTAAAAGCGGAAATTAAATGCACAGCGGAAATTAAAAGAGTTGGGAAAAAGGAGACAAACACACAAGAGTTTTTATATTGGTTCGGCAATAACCCGTGCCTACATCCAGTCCTCAAGCGACCTGCGATCCTTGAGATTTCTTTCAACCTTGTAAAAATCCTTTTACAAGCAAAGATCCACAAGGGATGTACCCTCCCTTGTTCTCTTTGAACCTAGTGGATGTACCCTCCACTAGAACTGATCCACAAGAGATGTACCCTTTCTTGTTCTCAGTCAAACCCAAGTAGATGTATCTACTTGTACCACAAAGGATGTACCCTCCAATGTGTTAAGACAAAGATCTCAGGCGGTTAAACCTTTGATACTTTGTTAATAGGGATACAAAAGAATTCTCAGGCAGTTAGTCCTTTGAACACTTTTGTATTAGGGAATGGGAAGAATCAAAAGAATTCTCAAACTATGTCGTTTTGAATTCTTTGACAAGGGAGAAGGGAGACACAAAAGAATTCAGGCGATTAATCCTTTGTTATTTTGGAAAAGGGAAAAGAGAGACACAAAAAGAATTCAGGCGGTTAGTCCTTGGCGAATTCTTTTTGGCAAAGGGAGAAGAGAATGAAAAGATGAATAGCACAAGTTTTCAAGGTTTAGAAAACCAGAAAACTTTGGAAAGCTTTTTGGCACAAAGAAGAAGAAGAAGTTCAAAGAGATTCAAGGCTTGTAAAGGATTGTATAAAATTGATTGGAAAAGTGTATTGAAAAGCAAATCAAAGCCTTGCTTTTATAGACTCTTCATGTCTGACCAAGAGGACAATTTTGAAGAGTTATAACTTTTAGAAAAACTTAAAAACAATTTGAAAAAGTCAAAAACCTTTTGAAGAGTTACATCTTTTGATTTATTCAGAAACAATCACTGGTAATCGATTACCAAATCAGTGTAATCGATTACACAAGGCTTTTATGTGAAAGGATGTGACTCTTCACATTTGACTTTGAATTCCAACGATCAAAGGTACTGGTAATCGATTACCAAAACATTGTAATCAATTACAGCCTTTTGAAATTAATTGGAACGTTGTAAATTCAGTTTGAAAACTTTTTCAAATCCATTTTGCTACTGGTAATCGATTACCAGAGAGTAAAAACTCTTTGGTAAACATGTTTTGAGAAAAACCATGTGCTACTCAATTTTTTAGAAAACCTTTTCATACTTATCTTGATTAAGCCTTCTCTTGATTCTTGAATCTTGAGTCTTGATCTCTTGAATCTTGATTCTTGAATTCAACTTTCCTCTTGAATCTTGAGGTGTTCTTGATTCTATCTTGAATATCTTGAACTCATACTTTGATTGACCTTTGAGCTTTTTGTCATCACCTTTATCATCATCGTTTGTTATCATCAAAACATCTTTGAATCACTCTTGATTCACCATGAAGCTTTGCTTCTACAAGACCCACTAGCAGGTGTATTCACAATCAAGTCAAATTTCAAGGAAGACACAGGTAAGGCAAGTTTTTCAACACAGACACGAGAAATAAATGAATGTGTCACACCTGAATCATACAATACAACCAAGGGAACTTGACTTATGACACACATACCTTGGATGAGATCATCAGATTGTGCGACATCAGCACCACTGAGAGCAAACATTCTCCCTGTAGTCCTTTTTCATCCGCTCTGGTTATTCAGACTTCCACTCATCTTCTCCCTCCTTGGATGTGGGCAACTGGTACTGAGGTGGCCCTTACCTCGACAATTGAAACAAGTCACGTCACTATCTGGGCACTCACGAGCAAAATGACCCATCTTACCATACTTAGCACACCGGGTTGGCGTAGCAGGTGTAGCAAGAGCACCACCACTACCTCTATCCAATAGGCTGAGACACTCTGTTAACTGGTTGAGAACTCCCACAGGCTAAGTGATGTCATCCATTGGTCCTTTGTCCTCCAGAATGGTTTCCATATTTCTCGAGAGGGGCAGAATATGACTTAGCACGACTGTGAGTCATAGGCTTCTTCTCTTTCCCATGACTAGCATTGGCATTCCTATAATATGCAACCTTCTCCCACTGATCTTCGTCAAAGATCCTACACATGTTGGTCAACTGTGCAAAGTTGTGAATACTATGATAATTCACCATCATCTTTACTTCTGGTTGGAGGCCATTGACAAATTTCACACACTTGGACCTCTCCCCAGATTCCCCCTAATAATGAAGAAAATACCTTACAAGGTTCTCAAACTTCATTGCATACTCTGCCACTGTCATACTCCCTTGTTTTAGCTCAAGGAACTTCATCTCCTTCCTATTTTTCACATCTTCTGGAAAATACTTCTCCAGAAAAGTCTATCTGAAGGTCCGCCATGGGACAACAGCACCACCTACTCCCTCTAAACATGGGCGAGTGTTCTCCCACCAATACTCCACCTCATTTGCTAGCATATGACTAGCAAACAACACCTTCTGATGGTCCTGACACTCCATCACCCAGAAGATCTTCTCAATCTCCCTTAGCCAAGCCCTAGCACCCTCAGGATCATAACCTCCTTTGAAGGTAGGTGGGTTGTTCCTCTGAAACCGATCTAAACCATGGTACATAGTTGCTCCTCCACTGCCTCCCTGATTGGCCATAACTTGCGCCAAGTTGTTCAAGACCTCGGTAAGGAGTCGTTCTCGCTCATTTCTCCCAGCAATTACTTCCTATGTCACGCAAGAAATAAAAATTTTGAAAAGAGAAAAAAAAAATATACCAACACAATAGAGTACACCTCTAATCAAACAAAACAACACAACACATCAAAGTACACAAGGAAACACAGAAAGCTCATAACACACATGCCCGAAAAGTCCGACTTGCTCTGATACCACTAAATGTGACACCCTCTACCCTCACAAATAACGAATAAAAGGAAATAAAATCATGCGAAATTTTTTTAAAACACATTGACATTAAATTAATTTAAAAAGATAAAGGGTTCACACTCACTTAATGAAAATATTGTAGAAATTGTTCAAATAAAAATAGTTATCCCGGCTCTAAACAAGGTCGTCCATGCTGAATAAGAAAAAACTAAAACAGAAAACATAACACAATTATATCGTTTATGGAAATTATAACATGCGAAGTAAAAATCCTATGCCCCAATGTCACACTTATCAGAGCATGTCTCTATCACAGCCTAAGTCTCTCCGGCTCTATCATGGAACTCATCATATGATGGTTCACCTGAAACAAAATGGCAATCAGCCCAAACACAAACACACATCGGGAGTGAGTTATCACATTCGTATATAATAAAATAATAGAGAATGTGAAACATATAATACTTAAAGTTGAATTTATATAAAAAACATCACTTCACAAAATCACACACGTTATTCACACCCATTCGAGTTCACACACTCCAGAAAATAATAGCAAACCCCAATTATTAACTCAATGAAAGTCAAACACAAGCGTTATGCAATAAATACACTAGACTCAAGCCCACATGCAATGTGGTACCATTTTTCAATGAAAAACCTAATCGGGCGCCTAGGAGTACATGACAGGACATGTCTCACAATGGGTAAGTCAGCTCACTCTCACTAAGTGAAATCATAGGGAAACCAGTCAAGGTCACGTTGTTTTGCGAGAATGCTCCAATCATGTGAGATCGACACAGGCTTAAAGGAGCACTCAAACTGGATGACCCCCAAGGCTTACACTCCGAAGAGTCCGTCAGGGCCACTCCCTCCTGATTCAGGTCCAATCCAAAAAAAAAAAATTGAACTCACAAACTCTACCTATGAATTATGGAATACACACAACTACTCAATTGTTTTCAAAATCTCAATTATATTATTATTCTTTTTTTAAAAAAAAATTGAACTCATTGTGCCTCAAGTGATTAACTCGTCGGGTTCCTACAGTGAATCACATCACAACTCATCGCGCATTAACTCATTGCCCTTAAAGGGTCTTGCAGTTGTGTGATTACATAATTCATGGCTCACAACTCAAAACATACAACATCTCAACAATCATGTAATTCACAATCCATTACGTACCAAATGATTATCACTTACACACAATCCCAATCACAATTTCATAATAAAATAATTTATCGCATCCCATGCATCTTATACATATCATTCAATAGTAACATTTACTGGACACAACAAAAATATAAATTAAATTGAAATATATTAATTCAACAAAATAAAATAAAAAAACTTCTACAACAATTAATTTATAAAGTAACAAAAATAATCACTATGAAATGATAATTTCTATAACGACCTTATTTTATTTATTCTTATTCTTATTCATATATATATATATATATATATATATATATATATATATATTATGTAATTTAAATCAGAAATTGCCGTATTCGATTAGTCGTTTATGAATTAATATTTCCAAATATTACATGTGTTACTGCACCTTAAAAAAAAGATTACATGCTATAACCGTTTATTAATTTAATATGAAGAAAAACATTAAGGTATTAAGTATATTCTCTGCACCTTAAATTAAATATATACCTGTTGTAATTCGTTATTAATTTAATATGCAGAAAAAATATTAGCATTTCAATATGCAGAAAAACATTAACATGTGCTTCACTTTAACGTATCAAATTTTTTTTAATTGTTGCAGTTTTGTTATACTATTAAAACATTCAAAAGAAAGCAATTATGTCTTTAGTAATAATACTTACATGGCACAAAATAGTGTAATTTAAATCAAATATATTATTTTCAATTAAAAAGAACCTCTATAACAATTAATTTGGGATGTAGCAAAAATAATAATTATTATGGAATAATTTTACACATTATTTAATTTATTATTATACATATATAAAAGAAAAGAGATAAAATAATAATTTCAAAACAGTATTTAATTTATTATATATATATATATATAGTATTTTCAACAAAGTCATACAATATGCGTGGTTCATAAAATTTGATTACAAACAAAAGGGAACACAATTATTTGGATCAAATTTTTCATTCCAATGATAATAATTCACTGACACATTCCAAAAATAAATAAATCACAAGCGCAAAACAACGAAAATCATACGCGTTAATATATAACAAGAAATCAAGTAATAACAATTAATTTAAAAAAAAAAATCATATGCACCAAGAAAATATCATATCAATATACACTAAAAGGATCATAGAATTTTATAATAATAGATATTACACTCAATCTAGCGTAAGAATTATTCAATTTGAAAGGATCATGAATTAACATTTTATAAAAACAACCCAAAATACTCCAAAATTGATCCTCTAGAGATCCTTATACATGTTTCTTCTAATCTCCAAGCGTGAGTAACTCATCTCTTACCTCGATGTAGTCACTCAAACGTTCTTCATTAGCAATTGTGGCGTTTCTGGTGCTCTCTAGAGCTCCTCCTCCGGTTGCTCTGTTAGGATTCTTGTGCTTCAGAAAAAGAAAAAGGAACAGAAGTGTTTTGTAAAAGTTGTTCTAGGTTAACATTTGACTTATATAGTGGAAAATTATGATCTATTTACTTTTACTTATTTATTTATTAATTTTATTTATTTATTAAAATTTACGGCTGTTACAGAAAGAATCTTCTGATTTAGTAGAAGTGGCCTCATTAAGGGAGATGTGGTTTATCGAACTCGTATTCAAAAGGAAAAATTTGGTGAAAGAATCAACCTTTATGAAATTGTACAATGGTCCTATGAGTACTATGTAATGAAATGATTTTATAATTGTTTAAATTGTGTGTTTACTATGTAATTAAATCATTTTGTAATTGTTAAAATTGTGTGTTGTAATTAAAAATAAGAGCTTTTAAAGCTACCAGAGATCACAAAAATAAAAGCATAAAAGAACACACAAAAAAAAACTATCTAAGATGGTTAGAATGATAGAAAAACTAAGGCGGTTTAGAATAACCGTTGTAGAAAGTCAAGCTCAAAAAAGTTACTCTAAGACGGTTATTGGTCCAATAACCTATTGGTCCAATAACCGTCTTAGTTTCTCAAACATACTACGACGGTTTGTGTTTAACCGATTTAAAATGTTACACTTTCTAAGATGACTATTGAATAACCATCTTAGATTTTGCATGTTACGGACAACATTTTAAGACGGGTGGACTAAAAACGGTCTTAGTATCTATTCGATTCTAAGACGGCTGTTAACATAACCGTTGTAGAAAGTAATAGTTACTAAGACAGGCATACCACTAAAAGTATCTTTGAAAATGGAACATTCTAAGACAGTTATTGAATAATCATATTAGAAAATGTAACTATCTATGACGGTTCAACAACCGTCGTTGTAAGCACAGTACCTATTACTATACCACTTTCTAAGACGGTTCAAAACCTTCTTAGAATGTCGTATAGAACCGACTTAAAAGATGCTATTTGTAGTAGTGTATATAACATAGGTAACAAGTAGTTAACTGAATAGGTTACGCGAAGCCATTGACTAGCGTTAGATTTTCGTATTAGAAAATTGTTGTACACATGTTGAAATTATATAATTCGACAGTTAGTATTAGAAGTGTATAAGTAAAGACTTTCATTAGCGATTTTCGGTGGATTAAATCATTATCACTTAATTTCTTAAACACATACAACACTACATATAAAAAATGACTACTGGTTCGAAGGTCATTATGTATATATCCATCCCACTTTCAATAAATTTCTGTTTCTTTTATTTCAGTACATCTTTCTAAACCCTTTATTTCTTTCAATTTTCATTTCTTATCTAAATCTTAATTTTATCCAATCTCATTTGCATGTTATATTTAAAATATCTCTCAAAACAATATTAGAAATAAACTGTTGAAGTTACTACCTATATCGAAATAATTATTACTGAAAACATTTAGAAATCATCTTAAAATTTTTTATAAACAATTATCATTATCTATGATGTCTTTAGTGAAATTATTGTTACTATCTTCATTAAGTATTAAGCAATTCTCTTATATGTTGAAAATTATAAATTACTTGTTTTGACCAAAAAAAACTTTAATAAAAAAATTGATTCTCTATTCCATTCTTAAAAATTTATTTGTTGATAAAATCATTAGTAAAAATTACCATTTTACAATTGAAAACTATTTATGAAAACTAATTAGAATTTTCACGGTTAACAGATGTGTACTTAAATTAATCTTTAAGTTTATTCATTTTACATTAAAATGAAAGCTACAGTGTATCAAATTAATTATGAAATGTAGCTAAATGAGTAATTGACGGCAAAGCATGGCCTGTGGGAACTAGGAATGGATGGACACAAACAAATTGCTACATGACAATGCAAACAGAACCACCATGTTAACATTGGCGTTTGCATTATCCAGTTAGAAAAAAACTACACTTTGTTGGAACATAAATTAACACTAACAGGAAATTTTGTGCATAAAAAAATTTGCACATTATCCCGTGTCTAATAAAAGTAGGTTGGATAAATTAACAAGTCATATCCACGGCATTTCCTGCAGCCCAATATATATATAGTATTTTTTATATATTCATTATAACTAACCGCACACTGCCATTTATTTTACTAAACACTTGGTACTTGACATTTATTCTATACTAAGTTGTTGAATTGTGTTTGGCTGTGGCAACACACCAAGCACTAAGCTGAAATCTTAATAATGCCTTGGATTATCGAAGGACACTGAAGGAGATTATTTGAGATAATATGTGCACCAAAAGTCAATATACCAAAGCTCTTGCTATTGTGGCTTGTGGGGTTCCCAAATTGTTTTTCTTTTATTGTCATAGTTTTATATTAGAATAGCAGTCCTAATAATTTTTTCACAATCACAATTTCGGTTGTAGTTTGTTCTCGAAAATTTTATGGTCCAATAAACACCCAATGACTTGTTCTCATATTGAAGAGTAAAGTCAAATGAGAACTTTAAAATTAAGAGTAGCAGCACACCATTGAAGGACTATCACACTCTTATGTTTGGTACACCACCATTGAAGGACTAGCACACTCTCATGAGACCGCGAAGTAAATGATTATTTTCTCCTTGACTTATGCTGAACACATTTTGTATGTAATTTTCTGTAATTTCATAATTAAAACGTTACCATCACCACAATACAAATTCATGATTCGTGTGTTTAATATTTGATTAAGAACAAGTAGTAGCAGATTACGGGAGAGTTTGTTTAAATCTTTTTTTTATAAGATAAATAGTTTTTTGTTTTTCTTATGTATTTTTTTAATCTGATTTTACTTAAAATAAATAATTTTCTGCTCTTTTTTAAAAAAATAGATTATATTTGCTTCTTAAAAAATTTTATTTTTAAAAGCACTTATTTTGAAATTGTTTCTTTCACATTTAAACAAACTCACCCTATATTGTGGTGGTGGAAGGAAACTATAATACTACAATCCCCAAATTAAATGGAAAAAATTGCACGGTTGTAGAGGTGTAGGTGCACCTAAACTCAATTTTTCTATTAAGGAAATCCATCTCAGTTGCTTGAGTAAAATACAAGAGTATTACAAATTTTCTGGTGTTCAATTTCTAGGTATAAAAAAAAAATCAGTTTTTCTGAACCGGTAATACAATTTAATTTTGATCCACACATTATAAACTCTCTACACTAATTCAACAATGCATACATATATTACATCCAACAAGAGTTTGACATTTTACTTCGTAGTAAAATTCTACTAATGATAGCCTAAGATATGATTTAGTAATATACACAGTTTTACACGCTAACCACTAACAATAATGGTATTTAATTAGAATGTATATGTAGCATTATTCTTATTTGTCGGCAAAGTTATATATCAGGGTCTACAAATCTTCATGTACAGCCGTTACTGATCATCGGCATATCCACCCTACATGAGGACATACATGATTGACAAAAATGCAATATTGTCTATGTGACGAGTGATTGAAAATAGGGGTGATTAAACCAAGCTAAAAAGCAGAACAATTGAAGCTATATATAAGTTAAACATCTATCATTCTGAGTATCAATTTCCAAGATGGTCATTTAATTCAGCTACGTGGCATCTCCATCAAGGTCCAGCTAGCTACATATACTATGGTCCCCTCTCCCCATATGTGTTTTGTTCTCACTAGAGTATGTGATCTAACTTTCCAATAATAACTTGAATGCAGATCAGAAATTAATGATTATGCAAAGAGTCACATGCATGCTTAGCCTTACTTCTTATTCTTATCATCATTTACCACAATCAATATTCTTTCTGCTGTGTATAAGAGGTTAGAAAAGATAAACAATTATATCACACTTTCTGATAAAAAAAAAAATGTTAATATATATGGGTGGTTAGTTTGTTTAAACTATTTTAAAAAAACACTTATTTTAATAAAGTACGTATGTTTTTGTTTTCGTTTGTCTAAATTATTTATGTTTAAAAAATATTTTTTACTTATTTAAAAAAAAATCCTATCTGTATATTAAAAAAATACTTTTAAAAAAACATTTATTATAATTTTTTAAAAAAATTTAAACAAATCAATCCAATATTTCATCGTAAAATCAGAGATAGATCCCATGATAGACCTAGCTAAGACTAAGACCATCAAGTCTCACCATTTCTCAATTTTTTCCTATTCTCCCATACGAAGCACTGAGTGCTTAGACAACCACATCTCACTGTATAAATAAACTTGGAAACCATAAAGGGATCGATACATCAATTAATTCTGTTGGTATATAGTACAACCTTTTTGAGAGTCAGCAGCGGGTCCACTCCTGGCAGAATATGAATCAATTATCAAATGATTTGGGATTTCCATAATTAAAGAGCAAGAATTTAATTTCCATATACCCAAATATTGTCTATCACGGAATGCGTAAATCAACACTGGTCAAGTGTAATTAATAGTCTTAAATTTAAGTTTTGAATATGTGAATATGTTAAATATTAGGAGAAAGTTTGCTGCCTACCGATCCTAATTGTTTTGAAGAGATTTGTCTTCAGTTGATGATAACTATGTTCTATACCAAATTAAAAAAGAAAAAAATATATATATACTCAATTGTTTTTATTGTGGCTTTATGAAATACGCACCAGCCTGGCTATGAGCACTGGTGTACATTTTCTACTGTTTGTTTGTAACTACTCGTGCTGGACGGTTGCTTTTGCCTTTAATGGAATAACACAATTTTTATTTTAATAATTATTTTGAATATGTAGACGAATGAGGAATTGGAAAGATGCTTTGGTGTGAAACACACATGAGCATTATAAACTAACCCAGTGCCACAATGACCTTTCTGCTGTGAACTGTGAAGTAGCATACATATAATAGCTAGATTGGTGTCGCATTGGTGGGTCTTTTGGCCACATGCCATTGAATATCTTATCTCACTGGGGTAAGGGAAAGGAAAGGGATGCAATTGCCAATACTTGCTTTGCTGTTTGGGTCCCCCAAAAACTTTTAGGCATATTTGAACTTTCTTTGCTGCCAAGTGGCCTTGATGAACCATAGAAAAGACCCCTTTAGCCCATCTTTCACCAATGGCAATTAGCAAAACATGTTTCTGCGTCTGAATTGCGATAGATCGATGATCCCTTAATGCCGGAGCCATTGTTTTTTAAATTGAATTTTTTGGTCTATAATAAGCGTAAAGTATCTATTTTACGGATGCCTAATTTTTATTAAAGAATTTGATCGCCTTTGATTGTGTTTTATTCTTTAATCACATTTTTTTCACACATAATTTTTTTTATTAAAGAACCTGATCACCTTTGATTGTGTTTCATTTTTAACCACATTATTTTCATACATAAAATTTTTAGACGACATCTTATTAAAAAATTTGATTATAATTTTAAAAATCCAACTAATGAATTGTTAAGTAAAATTGAAGTTTGGTTGTGCCTAGTAGTTACTAGTAAAATTTCATTAAATTATGGATAAAGATGGATAATGTAGCCGCAGTTACATATTAAGATATAATAATAATTGTGGTGACTTCAAAAAAAATGCGATTTTGCGGCTGTTTTAAAATCACGATCAACATCATGTGATATATATAATTTCAAAAGGAGCATTATTAGCCAAGGGGGCAGGGTTTATTTAAAGATCTTAATTTCAATAAAATGACGAATCACATGGATTTGTTGAGAAAAATATATTTGCACGCCTCAACTGTTAGTTAACATCCAGTCTGATATGATAATGTGTGTGTGTGTGTGTGTGTGTGTGTGTGTGTGTGTGTGTGTGTGTGTGTGTGTGTGTGTGTGTGTGTGTGTGTGTGTGTGTGTGTGTGTGTGTGTGTGTGTGTGTGTGTGTGTGTGTGTGTGTGTGTGTGTGTGTGTGTGTGTGTGTGTGTGTGTGTGTGTGTGTGTGTGTGTGTGGTGTGTGTGTGTGTGTGTGTGTGTGTGTGTGTGTGTGTGTGTGTGTGTGTGTGTGTGTGTGTGTGTGTGTGTGTGTGTGTGTGTGTGTGTGTGTGTGTGTGTGTGTGTGTGTGTGTGTTAAAAGTATATTTTGTTTAAAGAAGAAAAATATATCAGTATTAAAAGTATTTTGTTGAAAAGAGATATAGAAGAGATGATGGGTGGGATAGAGAGATGAATAAAAAAAAAGGTGAAAAATATATAATACAAGTGAGTCCCATCATTTTTAAACTTATTTCTTTGATAACAAACAAACACTATTCATTTTTGTCTCCACAAAAATTAAATCCATCGGCTGTAACAAAGCCTAAAAATTTGTGATAGGATGTTCAAAATAATGTATGGTTCAAATTTCATTGTTCATATTTATATTTAGTATTTAATATAATTATGGCTTGTGAAAAGTATATTGTTAAGAAATTAAAAAGAATCTAAAAAAGAATAATATTTCATTATTTTAACCAATGCACCCCACCCCATCGTATTTTTAATATTTTTTATTTATTAATTCTTTAATTAATGTCATACTTATCAGTAAGACTAAAAAAATACTAAATTTGAATAACTTAGAAGTCTACAAAATTACTTTTTAGAAGAACATCTACATAATTGTAAGTTCTTACTAGAATTTAAGTTTAAGAATAATTTCTTATTTAGGTTAATCGTTGAAGGAGAATGAAATGGCTTTATGAAGTGAGAAAATAACAGGTTATTATACAAGCAATCAAATCTTATGGTTAAAAAATATTGTGAAATCATTTTGAGTTCTAAAATAATTGCACCATTGAAGTAGAGAACTGTTGAAATTCGATGAGGTATAGACATAGTGTGAGTTAAGAACTTCACCTTGATTGCACCATTAATTAAATTAAGATACTCTTAGGACTTAGTTAAGTTGAGACTTTACGAGATAGGTTAAGTTTTTAAAAGTTTTTTTTTTTCTATTTATTAAATACGGAAGTTTTGATCCTCATGTGGTTAAACTTAAGGTTTTTTTTTTTACTTCTAAGTAGGGTAAATAACTTCAAAGATTATTTATTTATTTAAGAACAACCTAGTAAATTAAGAAATCTAACTCAGTTAATTGAATAGAATTTATAAGTGTTATAAATTTTTTTATATAGCGTTCAATTCCTGCAAATATAAAAAGAATGAGATAGTAAGTATTGGAACTGTGACATAAGCAACCAAATTAACTATAAAGGTATAGAATCAATGTTAATTTGCTCTCTATATTCTCCTTGTGATTTCGTGATTGTTTTTATCATCTGTCTAGTGTAAGGTTGTGGCTACCCAAGCAATTGGGTGGAGCTCATGGCTTGGTGGTGCTGGGAGTCTCCATCCAAAGCCGTCTCCATCCTGAAGAATCTCTGTCACATCTAATGGCTCAGCCTCAGAAATGAAAACCATTACGATATTTTCCTATTCAAAGAAAATAAATTGAATTAATTGATGAGTGGTAACTTTACAAACTGAATTTTCGTTTTCAAAGAATATATTCTTATTTTTATTAAAATCACTAAATATATATAAACTATTATAGTTTTAAATGTCTTTTTAATGGATAGTGCAAATCTGAACAATGTCCTCCTATCTTTTATCACTTATTTACTTCTTTTCTTTTAAGCAAATTAATTATTTACTTTTATATATATTCTTAAGCAAAAAAGTTCCAAATCAAAAAATGAAAAAATAAATAAATAGCTCAACTACAATCCTGACTTTTAAGCATTAAAACATCTAGGTCTCATAATTTTGATTGCACCATATACATTTTGAACCTCAACCCCTCTACAAAGTGAGAGAGCTATAACCTATATAGTGCATGCAATTCACGGATACAACTTCTCTTGCACCTCAAAAACACATGCCACGACACGAAACTTAATCCATATAGGATAGGAAGCTTGGATGATACAAAATAAGATTAGAAGGTTATTATATAATTGAAAGCAATCCAAGCAAGCCTACAAAACTAACATGTACTAGCTATGTGATCCGTTTGAGTGAATACATCCAAGATATCAATCGACGGAGTCAGATATTATCTCTTCGAGATTTTGAGATCCATAGTTGAGCTTCCTAACTAGACGATTAAATTAACTTGGATTTGTTCTGCTCTACGAGCATGAATTAAATACATTGTATACATACAAATTAACCACTGAAAAAAAATAATGAAATACTCATTAGCTGTCTTGGAAATTAAAGAAAAGATCAGCCTCATCAACTCCATCGCCTTCAATATCCTTGAAAGGTTCTAGTTATTCCAAGACAAGCATTTGAAAGAGATGGAATCACCAAAGTTTTCCACAGGCACCAAACAAATGCATGGACTTTTACCAGGTGAAAAGCATACTTGTACAAATTATTAATTAATTCATGAAACTTTCTCGGAAATTAAGGTCCTCAAGAACATTCAAAGAAATTTGAAGCTTAGTTGGGTTTTTTGTCTCTGACTAATCATGTGTTTGATTACACATATCTGACGTGAATAATTACGTTTTTCTAGAAAGTTTGTTTTGTAGCTTTCACGTTTATTATCATTAATTGGGTTGTGGTTTTTTGCTTTACTAATGTCCAAACATATTACGAATATATTTTTTAGTTTTAGAAAAAAAAATGTAAGAATATAACATGAAATTCTTAGGTATTATTTAAAGATGTGTTTAGTTAACTATTAAAATTGGTTGGAATTATTTTTTATATTCTTAAGAATAATTAAAACATGTGTTTAGTTGAATTATTTTTTCTTGAAAATATATATTATAATTACTAAAATATTTTTATTACAAAAATTTTTACTACACTTGTTGTCATGTTTTCATGCGTTAGACAATTATGATAATTGAAAGAAAAACAAAAATTATCTATTGAAAGAGGAACATTGAAGGGGACATGAAAAATTATTGTTTAATGTGGTAATGAAATAGATAATTAATCAAAATGTGGGAACATTAATTGGGCACCAACAAAATTTTCGGAATTGAAAAAAAATTAAGTATATATCATAAAAGAATAATAAGAGAGTAATGAGATAGTGATTACTAAGAAAACATATATGAATTTTACTCATGAAAAGGTATATCTCATGAAAATAATTTTTCCATGTCCCTTTTATCGAAATTAAATATTGATAAAACGTAATATTATGACTTTTCTAAAAATAAAATATATTCAGGATTAATTTTTTTATGCCTTGTAACATATGTGGAATAGGTTTTTTATATTGTATTTCTAAAAATAACTAAATAGTCTGTGAAACAAATGTATCATTACAATCTTATCTACTAGCTAATATTAATTGGAAAACAGCATTAAAAATACTTAGTATATTGATCTTAAATTTTGTACAAAATAAAAAGGAATCGTTATATTTGAGTGAATATTACATTAATGAACTACATAGTTATTCATTCTTGTGTCATCTATAATATTGACCAAACAAAAACTTTATTGATCTAGCTAGATTTGCTAAATTCTACGGTCTTTGTACAGCAGAGAAATTGATATTGTACTATCAGGCACGGCTAAAGTGCTCCCTATTAAGTGCTCCCTGTAGGGGGTCTACCTTAATTATTCATAAATTGACCTATTTCGAGTCATCAGTCCTCAATTCTTTTCCCCAGAAATTACAGCGAAAGCACGGATATAACTAATTTATTCTTCATTAACAAAAAGTATATAGAGTTAAACATGTTTAATTTATTTAATCATGGATCGGCATCATCTATCCATTTCATGGGGTCTACATCTTGCTTTTCATTAATTGCACAAGGCAAAGAATTTTTTTTACCACCGTTGACTGGATCCACTACTGTATGCTCAGATAATGTGTTCTGAACAAAAGAATGACATAATAAAATGTTGTTCACTTTAATTTTAAGGCATATTTTTCATATGCATATATATCAAAAAGATAAAAATAAATAAGAAATATAGATATATAATAATTTTTAATATTCAAATAATGGAATTATATGCTTCCAATCGTTTTAATTTTTATAATATCAAGTGCATTTCATCTTTAAAAAAAATCTATTTGTTTTCTTTGACAATGTGTGGGCTTAGCATAAAATGATAAAGAATAGTAAAAGTCCCATGAGAAAATTATTTAATATGATAGCATTTTCTAACGTGCCGGTGGCGTTCTATTTCGATCTCTACCGTTGACTAAAACATTTCTTTTGCTTTCGAAGTTCTAAGATAGCAACACAATAGCATAAATTTCAAAACACGTTGGTTAAGGAGAAATATCCTTCTTATAAACATTTATTTTGGGTGCCAAAGTTAAATATAAATAGTTAATTGTTGAAGTTAAAGGATCTTCGAGTATTATTCAAGTTTTATTTTATAAAAATAATTTTTTTATTAAATTTTACTTATCTTTCCATTGAATTCTAGATTAGTCAAGAATCTTTTTTTAATGAACCCGAAGGATTTAGACCAATAAACAAAAATTTCTATAGGCTATGTTAATACACGTGGTCAAATTAGTTTTCAACTAATTAACATATGTTGCGGAATCAACTACTTGCTAATTTTTAGCTTATGCTTATTTTATTTCCTTAACTTTAGTCGTTGTTACCTTATTTTTAATTTTGTCACTTATTTTCCATTTCAGTTTTCATGTATATATGCAACCCTCTGCATGTACCTTTATGAATAAGATTGATCTTCTATCCATTTAAATTTCAATTGTTAATTTATTATGGTATCAAGAGCTCTATTGCGCACATCAATGGCTGATGAAGCTACATACCCTTATACTATGCAAGATGCACAAAATGCATCAAATCCCCTATACATCCACCCAAATGAGAGCCCATCCACCATCCTTGCTTCGCCACTGCTCTCAGATGGGAATTATCATAGTTGGTCTCGTGCGATGAAGATGAGCCTGTTGACAAAGAACAAGCTAGGATTCGTTGACGGCACGATTGCAGAACCACCTAAGAATCATGCAGTTTTACCTTTCTGGGAACGAGGTAACATGCTTGTTCTTAGCTGGCTGATAAAGTCGATGAGTGTGGAGATTGCGCAGTCCATTCTTTGGCGTGAGAAAGCCTCAGACGTGTGGAAGGAGCTTCATGAGCACGTTTCCCATGCTGATCTGTTTAGAATCTCAGAAATTCAAGAGGAAATCTTCAACCAGAGGCAAGGTGATAACTTTGTCTCGAAATTTTACACTGCACTGAAAACCCTATGGGATGAATTAGATGTTTTGAATCCTCTTCCTGTTTGTTGTTTGTACATGCAAGCCTAAGTGTTCATGTGGTGCAATCAAGAAAATTGAAGAGGAGCGAAACAAGAATCAAGTGGTTAGATTCTTGCGAGGGCTGAAAGATCAATATTCAGGTGTTAGATCACAACTAATGCTCTTAGGTAATCTTCCCAATGTGAACTGAGTTTTTGCACTGATTGCTCAACAAGAACAGCAATTTGCCACTGAGAATGCTTCTGTGCCAAAGGCTCTTCTTGTGGTAGGTGATGATACATCAAACTCCAAGAGAAATCAAGGGAGTGGTAATGGTTGGAATAACAGATACACTTCCAAGAAATGTTCCTGGTGTGGAAAAATGGGTCACATAGTTGACATTTGTTATAGGAAACACGATTTCCCTGCTGGTTTTAAGTTCAAGAATTCTAAAAACAATGCTCCAAGATCTGCAAATATGTTGATGGCTAAGAAAAATGAGACCAACTGTCCAAATGATTCATCAAGAAAGGATACACAAGGAGATGCATGGTTTCACTACAAAAAAAATGTTAAATAATGGAGGTTATTTTGCGGAGGTTTTAGAAACCTCCTTAATTTATTAAAAACTATAATTTTTTGTGCTTAATTTGCGGAGGTTTATAACCTCTGCTAATTAAATATTATTTTTCCACTCTTTTCTCTTTAAAATAAAATAAATCATGTTTTTTCCCAACAAAAAAAAATTCCCTCTTAAAAAAATCACAAAACCCCTCAAAAAAAAATTTCCTCTCAAAAAAATCGCAAAACCCCTCAAAAAAAATTCTCTCTCAAAAAAATCACAAAACCCCTCTTTCAGTCACAGCTTCCTATCTCTCTTTATTAAAGATTCCCAAAACCCCTCTCTTCAGATTACCCCTAAAATTTCTCTCGGTTTCTCGTTCCAAGCTTTGACTTTTCTTTTCTTCTCTCGCTTCCCAAAACCCCTCTCTTCAAAGGTACTTCCTCTCTTTGTTCAAAGGTCCCTTGCTCTTTTCTTATTTTTGTTTTAATTAATCGAATCATCATCTTCGTTTTCTTTTTTCTTTTTTTTTTTATGTATATATTCGGACAAAATCAATACACACTTGATACAAGCATGTGTTTTGCTTGCAGGGTATACAACAAGACGAAGAGATTCGAAGGATTCAAAGAGAAAATACGGCTAGGTATTGCTTTAACCTTCGTTTAATTAGTTATCAGGTTCAGTTTACTTACCTAGTTGTTGAGAGTGAAAACTGAGAATTAAGATTTTTTTTAAAACAAACTGCTTTTGAGAATCTTCTGTAATTCCTTTGCATTATGATTCACCATTGTTGAATGAAAACTCGTGAATATAGATAGATAGATTTTGGGATAATTCATCCTTGTTGGAACCTATGAACCTCTTCTGTAATTCCTATTCAACATCCCCGCCAGCTCTTTCTCCAGATTTCATGTACCCCACTTTGATGAGAAAGAGAAAAGCTATGTGACTGGGAGTGTCTACCTGATGAACCTCTGCTTATTGAAACTGCTCTCTGGGTGGAAGATCTAGCTATGTGAATATCTAAATTAAAACAGCTACTTGACCTCTCTAATTTAGGGATACATATAAAATACCCACCCAACACGTAAACAAGTTATAACCTCCCTACACAAACCAATCCCTTGAGAAGAGCACCATATACCTTCTCTGTATTTTTTATTGTTGTGGCAAGCAACATGCAGAGAAGCCTCTCCAAGCAATTTTCATCTGTTATTACTAATAAAAATGACCAAGAGATTGTGTATTTTCTTAGCTCCTCAGGGAATGTAGTAGCTTGCAATTTGACATGCAAGTGCTTCTCTGAGTACCCCAGGTTGTTGCCTGTTTACAATGAGTATTCCATTGATGTTGTGGAGTGCAATGGGGAGATGCTAGTTGTTTTGCTATCAGAATTCTTGGAAATCGCAACCCTTAGGGTGTGGAAATATGATGAGGCTAATAGAGGGTGGCATCAGATTGCAGCAATGCCTGCAGCAAATTCTCATGAGTGGTATGGGAAGAAAGCAGATATTAACTGTGTTGGTGTTGGTAACCAAATCTTCATATGCTTGAACTCCACTGAGCTATGCACTTATGTTATGTGTGATTTGGAGACCAACAAGTGGGTTGAATTGCCAAATTGTTGCATAAATGGACAAGTCATAGACTTTATGTCTGCCTTTTCATTTGAGCCTCAGATAGAGGCTTTAGTGTGACAACAAAATGGCCTTGACTTTGATGATATTACCATCCCTTTTCTGTTGTATATTTATTGCTAACTGAGATATTTATTTTCATTGATTATTTAGGTGTATATTGTTTTCAATGATGTCTTAACAGCATTGCCATGTTGATGATTCTTTTCATTTCTCTTGGCTTTACCTCTGATTTGAAGCATATGTGAGTGAATGAAGTTGATGGTTACTTGTTAGTGCTTAATAGATAGTATAAAGAAGAGCACCATATACCTTCTCTGTATTTTTTATTAATCAATATGCAACCTCTTGAGATTTGTTGCTTTACTTGGCCTGTGCCTATGATATGTATCCCTTTGATACTCTGATCACTAACATTTGCCTCTAATCTTTTTTTTAAAAAAAAAAAAAACAATTGAGGCTTACTCTGATCAAAGTGTGATTGTATATATTTCCATTGGGCTGGAATATATGTACTAAATAAATTCTATAATGGCAGCCCAATTTAGGTTAATTATATTAGCAGTGGGGGGTGGGGGAGGGAGAGGTATCTGCTCAATTATAACCAGTAGGGCCAAATGAGAGACACTGAAAAACTTATGGTGTAGTGCAGTGGAGACTTGACTAAAGCAAAAGCAATTTGTTGGAGGGCCAAAGCACAACATTCACCAAGGTAGCCATAGATTCCTTTTATAAAAGAGATTTGGAAATGTTGATACTATTTTTTTTTTCATTTACAAGAGTTAAATTTAAAATTTAATTTAAGTAAATTGATATGATTCAGATAAATGATTTATTAATAATTTTTTTCTTTAATTCAAAACTTTTTTTTTTTCATTTTGGATATTTTACACTTTGCCCCTTTCTCCCTATTGTACTCGGTGTATGATGAAATTCTTCAATGGGCTCCACTTTTACCTTCAAATAGATGCTACATAATTGGATTTCTCCTCTTTGGAAACAAGGGCGAGTTTGTTGCAGATTTTGGCGGGCTCTGTTTTCCATAGTTGACACCGTGTCAGCCTCCCCCATCTCTTTTCATGTGTTAAAAAATATAGTATATGCTTAATTTTTTAATGATTCAGTCGTTGAACATAGGTTGAGAAAGAAAAGTGAGTTACGTGTCAGCCTCTCAATAGTTGACACCGTGTCAGCCTCCCCCATATAATCTTCCACCTTGGATATGTATGAACTACACTTCCTTCATTCTATCAATGATCATTCCAAGCAAGCAATCTCCTGGAAATAACATAGATGTGTACCTAAAGCCCCTTGTAGAGGAGTTACGTGAGTTATGGAGTGGTGTGGACACTTATGACTCATCCTTAAATGAAAATTTTAGAATACGAGCAGCTCTTATGTGTACAATTAGTGACTTTCCTGGCTTAGGTATCTTATCTGGTTGGAACATACACACAGGATTGGCTTGCCCAACTTGCAATTTAGATGCGGAACCTTGTCGCCTTCGAAATTGTAACAAGCGGTGTTTTATGGGGCATCGTCGTTTTCTAAGTAGAAATCATAAATTTAGATTGAACCGTGTTCGCTTTGATGGAAGCATAGAAGAACGAAACCCACCATTAAAATTATCTGGATCTGACATTTTTCGACAAGTGGAACATATTAATACTACATTTGGAATTGGAGCTATTCAAAATGGAACAAGAAAAATATCTAGACAAGAAGTCACACAGTGGAATAAAAGAAGCATATTCTTTGAACTTCCATATTGGGAGTCTAACTTGTTATGACATAATCTAGATTTTATGCATATTGAAAAAAATGTATGCGACAATGTCATGTATACATTGCTCCATGAAAAGGATAAATCAAAAGACAACCTTAATGCTCGAAAAGACTTAAAAGAAATGGGCTTAAGGCCTGATCTTTGGCCAGATCATAATGGAAAGTATCACCCTGCTTTGTTTTCACTAACACGTGGTACCAAAAAGTTATTTTTGAAAACTTTGAAGACTATTACAGTACCAGATGGTTACTCAAGTAACATTTCCAGATGTATTGATGAGAAACTTAATAAAATATCTTGGTTAAAAAGTCACGATTGCCATATTATTATGGAACAATTGCTACCACTAGCAATTCGTAACTTGTTGCCAGACCATGTGACTTCTGTCTTAGTGGAGTTCTGTTCTTTTTTTAGAATACTTTGTGGTAAAACTTTAAATCTTCCAGAACTTCAGTTGCTCCAAGATCGCATTGTGGTTACACTATGCCACTTAGAAATGTTATTCCCTCCATCATTCTTCATAGTTATGGTTCATTTAACTGTTCATCTTATAGAGGAAGCAAAACTTGGAGACCCAGTGCATTATCGATATATGTATCCAGTAGAGAGGTAAAGATTTAAATAATTTAAATTTATGATGTTATATTACAAATATCTTACTTGTACACTCTTTAATTGTTAGTTATTTCTATAGGGAATTAGGTCACTTAAAATCCTTTGTGAGAAACAAGGCACAACCTGAAGGATCCATAGCTGAGGGGTATTTAGCTGAAGAGTCTCTTACCTTTTGTTCTCGATACGTTGAAGATATCGAGACAAGGTTCAATAGACCTAAACGTGTTTGTGATAACCCAATTGATAATGAGACTTTTTTTGTGTCCTTTATCTTCCCACAAATTGGAAAACCAGTAGGAGCTTGTTCAATGTTCACTTTAACTCCAATGCAAAAATTGCAAGCTCATCGATATGTGCTCCTTAATTGCACTATAGTCACACCATTTGTGGAGTAAGTAAAGTGACATAAACTTTTATTGTTATACTACTTATAAATAATAGTCATGTGTATTGATTATAATAATTAATTTATGTAGTGAATTTAGAGAATTCATAAAAAGGAGTTCAAGAGGAAGAAGACCTTTGTCTACAGAGATAGAGAAAAAAGTCAATAAAGAGTTTGTTGATTGGTTTAGAAAGCGGGTGAGTAGTCATTTAGTGGATAGGGATTTTTTTACCGTCTTTGTTTCAAACTCTAACTTCCAATTTTTTTAGATTATGAATCCAGATACAATGAATGAAATGTCTACTAATCTAAAGTTTTTAGCACGAGGACCCTTGGACAATGCAACAAGATTTACTGCATATAATATTAATGGGTTCAAATTTTGAACCTTGGCTCGAGAAGAAGGATTAAAAACACAAAACAGTGGTGTTTTCTTAACATCTAACACATCATGTGTTTCAAGTAGCGTTGATGGAAACTTAAGGCAAGCAGATTTACCTTATTATGGGAAGTTGGAAGATATCATTGAGATTAACTACTATGGTCGATTCTCTGTTATTCTTTTTAAATGTAAATGGGCTGATACTACACGAGATAGAGGGTATAAAAAGGATTGTTGGAATTTTAATTGTGTTAACTTTGATAGATTGATTCATATTGGTGATCGTGAAGAACATGAACCATACATTGAAGCATCTTAAGCACAAATGGTGTATTATGTAGATGATGTAGTCAATGAAGGATGGAGTGTTGTTGTACACATAAAGCCAAGAGATTTATATGGCATGGGAGAAGAAGTAGAAGAAAATGCATATGAAAATGAGCCATACCAAGATCAACAACTTGAACAATTTTCTAGGCTTGATGATCAATATGTACAATTGGCTACAAACCATCTAAATGATGATATAGTTGATTGAATTGTAACTCCTAAAATAGTAAGAAATTCACACTTGTCTAAATATGATATAGTTGATTGACTTATAAATGTTTTTATTATTTCATTTATTAATTATTTTAATCTTGTTTTAATTTTGATAGTATGTCATCTTAAATTTTATTATTCTTTATTTATTTTTCTCTTAATATTGTTGTCATGAATATGTAGTCATGCCAAAGGTGAAGCGTTTTAGAAATCTACAAAAATCAGCACCTCAACCACAATGTCCCTCACCAAGTGATTCCACACAAGCTCCTGAAGTCCCAACTGGTAATGTCCCTCTTTCTCATGTATCAACATCTGAAGTTCCAGCAATGAATCCTGAAATTTCTTCCCCACCAAGTGATTCCACACAAGCTCCTGGAGTCCCAACTGGTAATGTCCTTCTTTCTCATGTATCAACATCTGAAGTTCCACAAGAAGATGAAACAACTAGACGTCATGTTGGGCGTAAGTCTACACACTGTTGGACTGTTGAGGCAATGGGTATACAAGTATTGTATTTTATTTTTATTTTTGTAATTATCATCATATGAAGTATATTACATTTTCTTATTAAGAAATTCTTTTACTGTTAAAGACTCTGAAGAAACGATCAAGAAGATTAAGGTGAAAGTTAGGGGAGTCAATAGCTTACCTAGGGAGTTATGCATCATTGTGAATTTTGATGACCAAGGCCAAGCAATTGGTGAAGCACAAGCCTTGCTTGCAGGATTTCTTGGAACACTAGCAGCTGATTGCAAATTATTTCCTATGGATTATGATAGATGGTCTGGACCTTCAGGCGTACCTAAAGCTTATTTTGATGATTGCTTTGAAACAATTTTAAAGGTATGTCAATTAGTTATATATAACTTTTTATATCTACACCACTTAGAAACCCTATCTTTACTATTTTTCACACACACACACACACACACACATGTATATTATTTTGCATATGATATTTGATAAATTTGTCTTTTTTTTTAGCCTCGATTTTATTTTAAGATTAATGAAGCTGGTGCAAAATGGTATTGCAAAATGAGTATGGGAAGAAAATGGGCTGCATATAGGCAAAGCTTATGGAATGAATTCAACGATCCAACCAAAACAAGAGATGAAATCATAAAAAATGTGCCGATAGGCATAGATAAAGATCAATGGGCTCGTTTTGTTCATTATCGTCATAAACCATCAACATTGGTACAATTAGATTGTTTTAATTATTGAATTGTTTTTATAGCTAATTATATGATTACTATTACAAGTTGTAAACTTGAAATTGCTTTGCATATAGGAACTTTGTAGGAGAAATAAAGAAATTCGAAGCAAGCAAGTTATTCCACACACTGGTGGATCCAAAGCTAATCCTAGAAGAAGAAATGAGTTGGTAATGACACTAAATGTTAACTTTTACTAATTAAAGAAGTTCAATGTTTACTTACTCTTTATTTATCTTAGTTGTTAGAAACTGGGAAGCTACCAAGTCATGGACAATTATATATTGAAACTCATAAAAGGAAAGATGGATCATTTGTAAATGAAGCAGCAAAGACTATAGCGGTATGTTTTTCTTTAGTAACATTGTTTTCAAGGATTGTGCTTAATCTTAAAACTTTTATATTTCATTTTATTACATGTTTGCAGGAACAAATTGAAGTAGGATTGACTCAAAGCATATTTGATGAATTTGAAGTTTCTCCTCTTGATGTTGTTGGTAGAGTGTTAGGGTTAGAGCACTCTGGGAGAGTGCGATGCATGGGATTAGGAGTTGTTCCTTCTAATACATTCAGGAACACAAGACTTCAAGCTTCTAGTCTGAGCTCTTCTTCATCTGGTGTTGCCTTTCCATCTTCAAACCAATGGCAAGAGAAATACAACAATTTAGAATAAGCTTTTAAGGCCTACATGATAATGAAGGAAGGAAAGATCCCTGAAGAATTAGCTAGTTATTTCACTCCTGATCAAACACATGTAAGTAATTAATATGCATACATCATTATGTATATGTGAGGTATCCTAAAACTTGTTAGTATAATACACAATGTACTCTTAAAATTGTTTTACATATGTCTATAGTTTATTAATTTATTCACGCATATTAGTAAGGAAATATATTTTGTAATTGGTACGTGTGTTTATTAAGCTAATTAATTTACAGTTTTGTGGGTAGATTTTATAGTTAATCAACAATATTAAGGTAGAATTTTATTCATTTTGGCTAGCTCTTAATACTCTTTATCTCAAGTTAGGTCTTTAAGTAAACATACATGACCAAGGTAATAACCATGCATAAGTTTAGAATATTAAAGCAATTGTTTAGAATTGATTATTTTTATTGATGGTCATTATGATTTATTATGTGTGATACACCCTTGTATATAGTATATGTGACTAAGTGTTTTTTCTTTTCTTATTTCAGCCAAATGATGCTTCAAGTGTTCTTAATACACCTTTGGATGCAAGAGGATCTTCTAGTGCTAGCAACCCTTAGTTTGCTTATAATGTATTATGGATTTAAAGTTTAGTACAAGACTAATATTACTTTGTTATGGATTTTATGTCATACTTTGATTTACAATAGAAATTTGAATTATAAATCTTTGAACTATATGTTATTATTTTGGTTATTGAAATATAATTTCTACGTCCTCATTATGAGTTTTTTTATTACATTTTTTTTATCGATATCATAAGAAAATGAAAAATTATAATACATGTAGATTATGAAACTAAAATGAGTATACAAAATCATTATATACAAGAAAATAAGGAGAATTAGAAAATCAATTGTAAAACATCTATTGCTAGCATGATTTAAAAAAAACCCCCTCCATAGTATAGTTTTAAAACCTCTTTTAATAAACCTCCGCATTTAGCATAGGTTTAAAACCTCCTACAAAAAACCTCCATATTTAGTGTAGGTATAAAAACCTCTTCCAATAAACCTCCACAGTTAGCGTAAGTTTAAAACCACCTTTAAAAAACCTCCACAGTTAGCGTAGGTTTAAAATCTCTACAAAAAAAACCTCTTCAAAATATTCTCGATACCAGAGGTTTTCGAAAACCGCCGCTAATTGCTTGTGGCAAATATAACTATGAAGGTTTTTGAAAACCTCCGTAATTTATTTTGCGGAGGGTAAAAACCTCCACTAAACGAAAAAATAACATCCATTATTTAACAGATTTGTTGTAGTGTTTGGTTTTACTGGGAGCCAATATCAAAATTTGATGCCTCTACTGCCACAGCAAGATCAGAGGGACTCCACACAGAACATTGCCCATGTAAATGCTTGTACTCATTCAACTCCGACAAGCAATGGTAATTGGTGCCACGAATCACATCTCAAATTCCCTCAGTTACTTTACTGCATACAAGCACATACCACCTATCAAAGTGTCCCTACCCAATGGAATCCTAGTTTCAGCCACCATTTATGGCACAATTCATCTCTCACCCAATTTTGTTTTAACTGATGTTTTATTCCTACCATGTTTCAAATTCAATCTGATATCAGTTACAAAATTGACTCAAACCCTTCTTTGTAAACTAACTTTCCTTGAGGACATCTGTTTAATACAGGATTTCAATGCTTGCAAGATGATTGGCACAACTAAAGCAGAAAGAGGCCTATATATTCTCACACAGGCAGTCGAGTCTTCTCAATCCTCTGCTATTTGCAACGAACTCTCCAACTCTGTTTCAGAAAATTTCTCATGTAGTTTTTCTTCTAGTTTGCCCAATTTATGGCATTATAGGTTGGGCCATCCTTCTTTTGATAGAGGTCAAACAATCAGTGAAATGTTTCCTTTCATTTAGCGTAATAAGAATCATGTTTATGATATATGTCATATTGCAAAACAAAGAAAACTGAGTTTTCCCTTGAGTTCTTCCTTTACCACTGCAATATTCAAGTTGATTCATGCCGATATTTAGGGTCCAGTTTATGTAATGTCAATACATGGTCATTCTTATTTCCTTACCATAGTAGAGGACACTCTAGACACACTTGGATTTATTTGTTGAAAAATAAAATAGAAGTTAGACCTTTAATTCAAGCCTTTTGTACATTAGTGAAAAACCAGTTTCAAACCATAGTTAAAACCATTAGAATTGACAATGGTAAAGAGTTCAAATTTGACCAATTTTATGCTACAAGAGGAATAGTTCACCAAACAAGTTGTGTAGAGACTCCCCAACAAAACTCATAGTAGAGAGAAAACACCAGCATATTCTCAATGTTGTCAGAGCCTTGTTGTTCCAAGCTAATGTTCCCAAAATATTTTGGTGTTATGCATTTACACACTCAGTTTATCTCATAAATAGAATCCTTACACCAGTCTTGGGTAACAAATGCCCTTATCAACTCTTATATAACTATCTTCCTAACCTAACTCAACTCAAGGTCTTTGGTTCACTTTGTTTCTCCTCCACACTTGTTGGTCATAGGACTAAATTTGATCTTAGAGCCACAAGGTGTGTTTTTCTGGGATACAAAAGTGGCACAAAAGGCTATATTGTCTATGATCTCAAAACAAGAGAGTTATCAGTGTCTCGGAATGTCATCTTCCATGAAAATATTTTTCCTTATCAACCTTTATTCCTATGTAGCCTTTTGATTACACTCCTCCACAAACTGAGTTAGAAGCTAAAACACAACAAAATCCTCTTCTTGACAATCACACATCAGATGCAATAGACACATCACATAATCTTATACTAGTACCACAATGTCCAACTATGAGAATTAGAAAGCCTCCTTCATATCTACAGGATTATCACTGCAACCTTGCTACTGCCACTGCTGTGCCACATCAATCTCCAGGCAAAGGTAATCTCTATCCTCTTTCTCAAGTGTTTTCCTATGATCGTTTGACACCTTCATATCAGTCTTTTGTTATGAATATCACCACCACACCTGAACCTACTAATTATTCTGAGGCCGTCAAACATGAATGTTTGAGGATAGCCATGGATCAAGAACTAGAGGCGCTGGCGAGGAACAATACATGGGTCCTAGTTGATAAACCACCTGATAAAAACCTAATTGGTCGCAAGTGGGTCTACAAAGTCAAGCACAAACAAGATGGAACAGTAGAACGATACAAAGCAAGACTAGTTATGAAGGGTTACACTCAAATAGAAGGTATTGACTTCATGGATACCTTTTCCCCCGTTACAAAGATGACCACTTTAAAAGTTGTGTTGGCTTTGGCCTCTTCCAAAAAGTGGTTCTACACCAATTAGATGTAGATAATGCTTTCTTGCATTCAAATCTAGAAGAAGAAATCTATATGGCTTTACCGCAAGGTCTATCGACTTCCAAGCCTAATCAAGTTTGTTTATTAAAGAAATCTCTCTATGGGTTAAAGCAAGCCAGTCGACAATGGTTGAACACTATTTCACATGCCCTGCAAGTTCTTGGTTATTCTCAAAGTCAAGCTGATCACACCTTGTATATAAAGAAGACAGAGACATCCTTCACAGCTTTACTATTATATGTTGATGATGTTTTGTTAGCAGGAAATGACATTTCTCTGTTTTAAGGCAGCAACAACACCTATGGATACCTCCATCAAGCTGGGAGCTGCTATTGACAAACCACTTTTTGATATTAGCTCCTATAGAAGATTGATAGGAAGACTCCTTTATCTTACCACCACAAGGCCAAATATAGCTTTTGCAGTGAATCAACTTAGTCAATTCCTATCTGCTCCCACAAATTGTCATCAAGCAACTGCTCACAGAGTACTTCGTTATATCAAAGGCTCACATGGGTGTGGCCTTTTCTACCCAGCATCAAACGCTCACAGCCTACAGTGACTCTGACTGGGCCGGTTGCATTGATTCTAGAAAATCCATTGCTGGGTATTGTTTATACATTGGTTCTTCTTTAATCTCATGGCGATCCAAGAAGCAAACTACTACAACAAGGTCCTCCTATGAAGCCGAGTATCATGCAATTGCAGCAACAGTGTGTGAAGTTCAATGGATTTCTTATCTATTTAAGGATCTGCAAGCCGCTGAACCTTCTCCTGTGTCACTCTTCTACGACAACCGCTCAACAATTCATATTTCTCACAATCCTAGCCTCCATGAGCATACCAAACATATTGAGTTGGATTGCCACATTGTTCGAGAGAAGCTCAACCAAGGCCTTATTCATCTTTTGCCCATCCCCTCAGCACAACAATTGGTCGATATTTACATAAAGCCTCTAACGCTTGCACCATTTAGATCTATTTTTTCCAAACTGGGAATGATTAATATACATTCTCCGGTCTGAGGTGGGCTAATACACGTGGTCAAATTAGTTTCCAACTAATTAGCGTCTGTTACGGAACCAACTACATGCTAATCTTTAGTTGCTACTTATTTTATTTCCTTAACTTTAGTTGTTGTTACCTTATTTCTAGCTCTGTCACTCATTTTCCATTTCAGTTTTCATGTATATATGTAACCCTCTGTATGTACCTTTATGAATAAGATTGATCTTCTATTTATTTAAATTTCAATTGTTAATTTATTATATGTTGTGGAAAAAAAAAGAGTTCGCGATTAATTCATTCAATATGAATCCAAATCCGAAACTCTAGAAATAGATTGCTTCAACTAGGACAAATTATTACTGTTACAACATCATAAGGTATCTAACAAAAATTGCGAGATTAATTGTAATATTAACAACATTTTAAAATTTTGTTTTCAATTGCTTTGCGTAAATTTTTTCAAATTTTTACTGATATACGAAAAAAAAAACATGCAAAAAAATTCTCATAAAACCCTCTATGGAAAAAGTCATGCATGCTATTAATTAGTTTATTAATTCTTTAATAATAGTACCATTCAACCATAGATATTGTTCTCCGACTACTTACGTCAACCTCATATGATCCCCATTATAGATTCCAAGTTGCAACTAATATGCAAGAATAAATGCATGACATAAAAGGTTGTGGTATGAAATGAAAATACCAACTTGCGTTTAAATAATTTTATTAAAAATCTTTAATGCAAAATCCATTAAAGACAACTATTTTAATTTCTTCAAGTTATCATCGAGCTATATGTATGTAGATCCTGTATTATATTAATTAAATAGTACGCAATTGTTGAGACCAAGTGTGCATGGACAACTTGACGATCGAACCATTCAATTAATCACCCAAATGTTAATGAATTGTTTATTCTCCTCCTATCTTGTTAACAACACTTCATCACGTGATAGATCACTTCAAGATGTAAGGGTTGGTCAAAGAAGACTCAGTGACCATGATCGAGTATCCACCGGGGAAGTATATACTCCATTACATAATTTAATCAAGTGGGTGTATAAATATTGCATTCAACTGCAACATCAGATCGTGCCCAGTCCAATATACTTAAATAATAATTTCATGATCACAGGCGAAGCAATAAAGAAAAGTTATATATAAATAAATAAATAAATTTAAAAATAAAGCTTCACAAAAAATGAAGAAAACGATAACATACAAAACATGGAAGCAAGAAACCAAAGCTTCACCCATGCTAGTTTGTTAGGAAGAAGTTGCACCCATGTAGGTATAAGACAACAAGGTCCATTATTAAAAATATTTTTCAAACACAAGTTACATGAAATAATAGCAGTTTATGCACTTAGTTATTTTCTTCTTCTTCTTCTTCTTCTTCTTTTTTTTTTTTTTTTTGCCTTACTTAGCTATTTCTTATCATTATCCTCAGCTATGGCAACAATTTCAGTGTTGGTTTGCCCCAGCAAGCTGCTTATGGATCGAGCTTTCACCATTCCAAGCTTCATCCTCCTCTTTGTGACAATCACTTGCTTTTTCTCATCATTGTTTTCAGCATCATTTCCCAAAGGGTACTCTTCATGAGTGACACGACTTGTAGTACTAGACTTTGTTGTTTGTTTTTCGAATAAATTCTCGGATTGAGGCACAATATTGATATTGTTCTTTGGTGCAACACTTGTTGTGCCAATGGACTTGTTTCTCACACTTGTCATGCTTCTCAACCTTCCTTTCCCTAAGTGATGCTCGCAAAGAGAGTAACCCACCAAGGTTTGTTGGCAACACCTCCATCCTCTCCCATTTACACGACTGCACCTTGAACCTTCCATTAGTGCACCACCCCTTACCCTCTTCTTACCAACGTTTGCTTGTTCGGGTTTTGTTGCTCTTGTTGCCACCTCTTCCTCGTTCTCTCTTACCTCTTCTTCCTCTTCTTTTTCTTTGCTGTCGTCTTGCCTCGAACATTTCTGGTTTATCTTTGCCTTCATTCTCTTCCCCTTTGTTTTCAAATTCTTGTTGTCCTTGTCATCATTGTCATTATTATTATTATCATCTTCTGTTGCATTCTCGAAGGCCCCTCTTCGTTTCTTGAGAGGAAAAGCTTTATCTCCCTCGAACCATCTCCCATCTATGTGTGTATGAAAATTAAAAAGTTATCTTTTGACACTCTTCAGGGTATTTATATATATATGCACCCTTTTGAAGGATGAGATATCAAGGAAGCATGGGAAATTATGCATGCATATATACCAATGAGTTACTAGATAGCTAGAACTAAAAAGAGACAGAAGAGAGAAATATATATATATATATATATATATATATATATATATATATATATATATATATATATAATATGATGTAATGAAGAGGTCATATATAGACAAGAGTTTAAAGTGGGTGTAAAAGTGATGTATGAAAAAAAAAATCGAGGTTGCATGTGTGTATATATTCTCCAACCAAAGTTAAGATTATTATGTGGTAAATTCATGCATTGTTCAAACTCATTTTGCATCTTTGTTACCTTGTTTAGGAGGGCTTGGAGATGAAAATGTTTCAGCTAGCGTTTCTGAACACGAGATGCTTCCTTTCCTACAAACAAAAGAAGACTCAGAAAGACCAATTAACAACCGTATATTATAAGCACACCCCACACAAAATTTACAGCCTAAAGGGAAAGGATGAAAAAAAGAAGAAGGTATGTAATGTTTTCAAAAAGAGTGAGAGTAGCTGGGGACCAGCATTAGGTTCTACTACCCGATTGTGCACCTCAAGGGCAAACGGTAGTTTAACCAATTTGGAGAAAAAAACGATTGCATTTCACAAGAGGGGTATGGTGGATACACAAGACTCTTATTTAAAACACTTTCAACAGTATTTCCACTAACAGTATTTTCTTTTTCCTTTGTACATAAATAATTTTATAAACAATAAATAATTATTAAAAATTCTTTTTTTTTTCATGCTAGATGGTTAAAAAATCAAGTTATGGGTCTCCATGTTTTCACCTTTTTTACTACGAGATTTCATGAACAAGTATATAAGAGAGGAAAAAATAATTTTATGTCTTTATCTCTATTTTAATTCATGTCTAGCTAGCTAGTTAAGTTGGTTTCATAATTCTTACCTGGCATCATTACCCTTATGTCCCTCTCCCTCTTCATTCCTTCTCCCATCTTCCACCTGCAAATCACAAAAAAAAGGAAAATATTCAACATATATAAATACATGGGATCCACTAATACAAGGTTGGTTATTGGTTAATGGTTACCCCTAAATGTACTCTTTTGTGAGAAGTCTAAAATAAAAATTAAAAACAACAACACAATAACAATAATTTAATTTAATTACACCAACTCATTGTCAAAGTTGGGCAAAAGTGCACTAATTCACAAACCCAAACCCACCCCCCCAGAAAAAGGAGAAAAAATTAAGGTGATTCATGTGAAACAATAATATTTCCACTGACCAAAGACTCTTCTTGCTTTTTGTGCCATTCTCCGGAGGACTCATCAGAGCCGTTGGTGGGCTTCCCGATCGGTGGGAGAGGCTGATCGGCCGGCTGAGGGCGATCCAAGAGGGGTGAGGGTGCAGTGATGGTTGAACCATGATAAGTAGTGCAAGAAGAAGCTTTGGTGTCATCGTTGAGTTGCACCATCACCGGTGACCGGTTGATCAGGTTGGGATCTGAGTGAGTCACCGGCAAGAGAGGGAAAGGCACTTGTCTCTTACGGATCCTCATAGGTGCAAAGATTAATGAATGCTCTCACTAGATTTCACCCTTTCAAAAACACTTGAAAAAAGAGATCTTACTCTAGATTTCGGGGGAAATAAGGATTTTGGAGACAAAACAAAAGAGAAGAAAGAAAGAAAAAAAACTCTAATGGGTGAAAAGCTATATACATCCATCTACTAATACTACTTCTTCATGGTGTCAAAGACCAAGAAGAAGAAGAAAAACATGGTTTTGTGAGTTTATTTGTGAAACTCTCTCGTCAACACACTCACTCTTTCTCTCTCCATATATGCTTTGCTGCTCTGGGTTCCTGTCTCACTTTTTATTTGTTGCACCACGGAAAGGAGGGTGTTGAAATTTGTATGGTTGAGTCACGCACGTGTGGTGGAGTCACGCACGTGTAAAGAGTGACCGGCTGGGGCGGTAGCCGGTGGAAGAGAGAGAAATAGGAAAGGGACAGAGTACGGACGAAGTGCCAGAGTGGATGAGGGAAAATTAGCAAATAGAAAATTAGAGAAATTAAAATTGATAAGAGAATAAAGAGAGAGAGAAAGAAAAATTGAAAATTAAAATTGATAAGAGGATATGGGAGAAAGGGTGGGTGATTCTATCGTTGATACTTTTAAGAAGGGAGGGTGGGGCCCGCAACCGTGACTCTCCTCAACAAGGACCCATATGTTCTCTAGCAGTCATACTCTTTTCTATAATGTAGGGTGAATTGATAATTCAAAATTATTACTACACACATATCATAAATGTATTATGTGGGGGCTTTCAAGATTTTCTTTTTATGCTTTTCGATTATTTTATTATCATTATTATCCTAATGTAAATAAGGTTTCGAAAATAAATAAATACCTAAAATAATTATATTATTTATTTTTGGATAAGTTTAGGACGTATCATTTTTTGTGTTTTAGTTTAAGACTTAAAATTTTAAGTTAATATAGCATATATTTTATTAAAGATGATAGGATAATTTATAGTGTTTTATGATATTTATAAAATTGAGATAAAATTATAAAAAATCAATATTTTAATTAATATATGTTATCTATATATTTATCTACGTATATAGTAAATTTTACTTAAAAAATATTAATCCAACATTTAATTCTATAAATGAAATATTTATTTAAATATAGAAACATATAAATTTGTTTCGTATATAGTATGAGACACTTCTTATTAATTTTTACTTAAAAATAAATTGTATCAAAACTTTCAATATATTCAAAAATATTTATTTCCAAACATATTTTATAAAACTTTATAATGTAAAGAGTTGCAATCCTCACTCTTATACAAAATGAGAAATATGTAAAAAAAAAGTATAGTCTATAATAAAGAATTTAAAAAATTGACTCAATAAATTATAATATTTGATATAATTCGTTCTTTTAATCATAAATATTATTAATAAATACACACAGTATTTTACAAATATAATTATAATATTGCTATCAATTCAATAATAAAGTGGTCAACAATTTTTAATGGTAATAATATAGCCTTTATATAAATTTATAATTAATTTTTTTCCTTAAATAGCATTAATTTTTGTGTTCTATATAATCAAATTTAATAATATTATTTCCTCTCTTCTATAAGACTAAATATTAAAATGACATTTTTTTATTTTTGTAAGATTAAATCTATAATGTTTATTGCATTAATTATTTTTAGACTCTAAATATTCCTAATTTCAAAATAAGAGAGAATGTATTATTAAACAATTAGAAGAGAAAGGAGTATTAATTATAGGGATAATTTTGAAAAAATATATCAATTTAACACAAATTTTTACTACCAAAATATTAATGAATTAGTTAATTGAGTGTTATATAAAAACAAAAGGAGTATTGAATATGGTATTCTATCATGTGCCAAAAATTTCTCATGTACCAAAAAACAATAATATGGTATTCAATAAATATAATAAAATATTTAATTTTAAAAATAAAAAAATCCAACTATATATTTGTAATATATAAATAAATTAAAATTGCATTGAAAAATCTAATAAAGAAAAATTTGGTGCTACAATTATTATATTTATAAAAATATATAAATAGAGATTTTATTTCATATTTAGTATAACAACAATTTTTTTTATTCAATTAAGGTTTTCTAAAATATTTTATAAATCATATGTTAAAAAATAAAATTCAAACATAATAATTTTTTTCCTTACGTAGCATTAATTTTTGTATTCTATAGAATCAAATTTAATAATACTATTAAATATGGTATTCATCCATGTACCATAACAATTTTATATTTTATATAATCAATACTATTAAGCACACATTTTCAAAACATAAAGATTAATTATATTTTTTTTTATCTAGACGTACATTTTTTAATTTCACCTTTTGTGTTAAAACAACAATTTTAGTATTTTTGGTCTATATTTTTTTCTGTTAACAATTTTACACTATTAGAAAATAAATTTTTAGCGTCATCATTTTAACATTAATTTTATAAAAATCGATGTTAAAAATAGCATGGTGACATATTTGTAAATAAGTTGAGTTCATTAACATTGGCTTTTTAGAAAATCGATGTTGTATGTCAATATTAACATCGATTTTAAAAAGACTGATATTATTTTATCAATTGTTAACATCAATTTTTTAAAACCCGACATTGTTTTATCAATTGTTAACATCGATTTTTTTAAAATTGATGTTGTGTGTATATGTTAACATTGGTTTTTATAAAAACTGATGTTGTTTGGTGAAATAGTGGTTACTCCACTCTTTATTTTCCCTCCTTCATTTTCAATTTCGCGAATCTAGGGTTTCGCATTCCAAGGGTCCATTCCCATCCAAAGCCATAACCAACTACAACCTTTCTCAGTCCCGCCACTTCTGCAAAATTGTCACCGTTATTGGACCAAAGGTGGCGTCCTTCACAACGTCTCCGTCGGCAACAGTTGCCACAAATCCAAATGCTCCTCCAAACCCTCCAAAACATCCTCCCAAACCACGTCACTGGAGACGAAGAGGAACCGAGGCTCCAGTACCAAAGAATGTGAGGTAGCATCCCTTCGCTGCTTGCGAGTGGCGTGGTGTTGTGTATCTTCTTTTAATCCTTCCAAAATTTAATTGTCATATTTTTACAATATGTATAATGTTGGAATGCAAAACTAGAAGCAAAGGTGGTTTATTTTTTGCCTAGAGTTGCAGGTATGTTTAATATTTAATATATTTAGGAATCAATCTGTATGAAAAAAATTATGTTTAGTCCTTATAATTAGAAAGGCATATAGTGACTAAAATTTAAGAAACATTGTAAAAGCAAAGACTAATTAATGTGTACTAATAAGGTTGTATGGTGACTAATTTCAAAATTAGTGTCACTTATTTAGACCAAATGATTATTTTAAACTTTAATATAAGATATGATATGATAGATATTGAAGTTTTTATTTATAGCTTTTACATAATGATATTGTTCCACTGGCACTTTAAGTTTTAAAATCTTCATCATTTGTAGCTCAAAGAAAGTTGTTTAAGGCCAAAGCTGGAAATGGTTCCTCCGAGCCTATTGAAATAGTAGTAGATATTAAGAATGAAGTTACATAAGTGAACAACAAAGTCGTGAAATGTGTATTGGAAGGAGAGACTGATGGAGAAACTTCTCATTGTACAAGTTTAATGGGATTGGATGATTTTGATGAATTCTTTGATGTTTCTGAACTGATAAACTATGATGAATTTGAGAATGCATGGTTGTCTGCCCCGCTTTCAGAATAACTCTCTCAGGTGCCTTATTCCTTACCAAGATTCTTCCATCTTGGATTCAAAATTTACTCAATGTTCTAGTTTATTAATCATAATCAATTTTTCAATGTGTTTGAAACTAAAAAAACTCTACATAGTACTTTTGCTTACTAGGGAATACTTTTCTCAATAATGTAAATAAAATCATCAATTTTATTCCAATTTGTGAAAATGTCAATCAATTTAGTCCTTTTCAACAACTAATTAATGTAGAAATATAATGAAATGGATCAACTTTATATCTTTTAGAAATGAAATTGCTAACTTCCATTTGTGATTGAATTCTTTAGAGACCAAAATGGTATTTAGTTGTACGGTATACATGGATTAAATTTATTGTTTAACTTGAGTAATGAAGACAACAACAGAGAAAGTTCAATTAGAAAAGGAAAAAGACAAAGGGATTGAAAGAAAAGGTTAATTTATGGAGAACTTTCAAAAGTTACTAATGTCGAATGAATTTTAAATGCAAATGCATAACATTTAATCCTTTCTATGGTTTACCTCTCCTGTTTTCTACATCGGTTATGGTTTTAACCGATGTAGAAAGTACTCCTAATGTCAAATAATAAGGCCACAACCACATTAGAAAGTACTCCTAATGTCAACTTAGAAGGTTTACCTCTCCTGTTTAGGACATCATCTAAAAGTCTAATATAGCAGCCATGGCAATTTTTTGAGTTTTTTACATTAAAAATACAAATAAACTAAATATTTACGCAAATAATACACCCAAAAATTATTTATCCAAATGATACATTTCATTGTGAATGTTGAGTTTATTACTTGCACAACTTTTTTTCGTCATAGTTAGAAATCAATTGTTCAAGAACCAATTTCTTAACTATATTTTTTTTTGTTTTATACATTAGGAAATCAATTTCTAGAGAATCAATTTCTCAATGTAGTTTTTTTTAAAACCAAGTTGCATGTATTATTTTTTATAATCTTTTTATTTTTTTTGCTTTCAAATATTTTATTTATTATTTATAATTGGGTATTTTTTTATATTCATTTTTTATTTTATTCTCATTTCCATATTTTGTATAAAATTCTCTCAATCAATCTTTCTATAAAAAATAAACATTTTAAAAAATATATATTTAAATTAATTTATTTTAAAGAATAAGTTATTCCTTAAATAAAACATTTAGAATAAGTGACATAATTTGAATGTAAACACAAGAGAAAAAAAAGATGAAACTAACTTTATTCTAGATAATGGAGGGCAGAATGCATGTCAATTGATATTTGTAGAAGTATATGATTAAAGTAGATAATTTTAGCCAAAAAAATAACAATAGAATTCCAATGATGAATTGCAAGTTTACTCTAAAAAAGTATCAACAATTAGCTTGTGCAATGACTACACTGATTCATCACGCATCAGAGCAATTATCTCATCAGTAGTTCTTGGTTTCCTTAGTTTGCACAACAAGGCAAGGAGTTCATCTGACAATTTGCCAAAAGTTATATTCAACTCAGTTGGACTTTTGTTGCTAAATTTTGAATGATGAATAACATTTTTCTCACATCATCGTCGCGTTTAAGCTCCATACACTGGCATTCAACGCAACCATCACCAACGTAAATTGGTTGACGATAAAAAAATAAAGCAAAATTCTATAACCTCTTATGGCATCATTAATTATTTTCCTTAAGACATCGAATGGCGTGTCCTCACTTATTGTGATGACTTTAGAACCACTTGAAGATTCAAACATTATCTCTTCAGATGATGGAATCATGTCATTATCACACTACTCAACAACGGATACATTCTTTATGTTTTAAGCAATATGGTGAATATCAAACAAAGATACTGAGTTGTATCTAACTCTTACTATTATTTATATTAGATGATATATTGTTCTTTTGTGACTCATACCAACTGTTGAGGTCACACCGACAATATAAATGGTTTAGATTGTGCCTGTATTTATTACGATTGGTTTGTGTATTCCAAAAAAATAGTGTTGGTCAATTTTTCTTAGAAAAAGCATTATTCCGTCAATTTTTCTCGAAAAAGGGAATGTTCAATCAATTCATCTTAGAAAAATGTAGGGGTTAGACAAGATATCTCCTTTTGATACCCAAAACTAGTTGGACACAGAATGTGACACCATTTACCGCAAGAGCTATTTGTAGAAATAAAGCAAGCGTAATATAATATTTAGATTTAATAAAAAAAACTTTCTTAAAAAAAAGGTATCACATAACTTTAATGTCTTCATAATCAACGCATAGATAGATAATAATAATTTAAAAAGTATTGTCACTCCAAATGCCATTTAACAGAAAAATCCATAGCTAAATTATTACAATTTAAAACATAAATCCAAAGAGAAAATAAACATAAGTCTAGTTCCAACATCACAACCTATCATAGCATTACAGTTCATAAGAAAACATAAAATATATATATAGGGAAATCAAAGTTTAAGTCCCTCGAGAATCATCCTCGGCATGGTACTAAGTCAGACTTGTAAATGGTAATTAACCCAAATACAAACAACACAGAAAGATAGGGAAGTGAGATACATGTCATCACGTATAATAGAGTAAGTATTTAAAATAATTAAAAACATTATATCATCACAATAACAAACATTTATACCATAGTCACACAATCATTTACATTCTTATAGACACACATGCATTCTGATGCAGATTCCACTTAAGACTCTATATGCATATAGTACCAATAAAACATTTTTGAAAGAAGCCCAAGAGAACATACAATTGTCAGATTTTCACACCAGGGGAAACCTGACAACACACTCTCACTGAGATGAGACAGTTGGTGGCATGTGAGGATTACCCTATCTTGCAAGGATACTCCAACTCATGGGATCAACATGTGCCACATGAAGATTCTAAATCGAATAACCCCAAAAACAAAGTCAATCTTCAACTTATTCATGTCTTCCCAGGTTAACTCAACAACATCCCTAAAAAACACAACATGATATGATACATGAGACATACAAGACATATTCATGACATTTTAATATTATCTTAACATGGTGATTTGTGTCTCGTATAAACTCCAATCACATATAAATATTTTCAAATTATTACAAGAACATCACTTTATATGCATATATACATCATTATAACAACATACTCTCAACACAAACATATAAGGTACAATCACAACAATACTATCACATCATAAATGCCAATTAATGATTAATAACATAAATCAATATATAATGCAAATGCGCACACACACACACACAAAAGCAAAATAGTCTCAAACATATAAGAAAATAATAACACGCAACTCCCTAACCATAAATAAATAATTCCAATTCCTTCATAGATATTTTTACACGTAACTACTATGTAATCATACAAAATATTTGTATATAAGAGCAATATATATATATATATATATATATATATATAATAATAATAATAATAATAATGATAACAATAATAACTAATTATATATTAATATATCTAATATAACTAAAGACAAGTGTAGGCACTTATATATATAACGTAATGCAACAAAGTTTAGAAATCCACACTTCACTTTGTGACCAAAAGATGGGAGACAAGTTACTGGAATTAATTGTATACAATAATGGGATACAAGCTTGCACTACTAGAAAAAATATTTTCTACGACAGCGAAACGACAAGGGTTCATCATGAACCGTCTTAATATATAAAGCGATGACAATTTTGTAAATAGGGGGTTTTCAACTGTCGCAACGTGCCCTTCGCGGGCGAGCGAGGGCGAGGCTCACGGGTGCGTTTTCCAAAGGAGGAAAGATGCGCGGAGTCGCCACCAACGTTTATTTGTGGAAAACGTCGGAAAAACCGAAGGAAACCGGTCAAAAATAAAAATTCTAAGTTCGGGAGTTGTATTTACGCTTGAGGAAGGTATTAGCACCTCTTACGTTTGTCTCGAAGGACAACAACCTATTTTTTAGAATTGTGGAATTGTGTTACCTTAACTTTTATTTCTTTTTATTTTTTGAGGTCGACAAAAGCGGGACTTTTGCTCCTACGTACCCTCCTTTGGAGAGGAAATCAGACCTACGTAGTTCTTTCTTATGCATGGATCAAGTGATTCTCTTTACTTGAAAGGTAATCATTTTAAGGCGTTGGACCTTAAAAATGATCCTTTTTACTTGGTAAGAACTGAAATGATAAACTTCCAAAAACCTATTTTTGTGGACGAGCTTGACTAGGCGAGTTTGATTTTAGCCTTAGTTTCACTTTAGTTATTAGTCAATTCAATTAAGAATGAGAAATCCCAAAGAGAAAACGTCCGATTGCTTTTTTTCGCTTTACTTTACTAAAAGGTATTTTTTTATTATTATATTATTATTTTACCTCTTTTTTTGATTTCCAACGTGGTTACGGCATGACCGAACGGTCAGAATTCATTTTAACCGAAATTAATGGATGATACAATTCAAACGATCGGTGGAAATTTATTTTATTTTTAGATTAAGCGAGAAATGACTTAAATAAATGGCTTAAGCACGTCAAAAGGGGGTATAAAAAGCAAATGAAAACGAGAATAAAAATACATGAAACAAAATGTGGACCACCACGGGTACATAGAATGAATTGAAAAGATTGGTTTGAGGTACTTACCCATTGAAGACTGAAGAAAACGAAGAACGAACGATGAATCTTGAAGAACGGTCGAGAATCTTCACGTAATTACTCACGAAAACGTTACGGAAGCGCCTCGGCTTGGATTTTCTTCATGGAAATAATTTTCCTCAGCAATTTCGAGAGAGAGAGAGAAGTGCCTAAGGGGCTGAACCCTTTTCTTCTTCACTTCTCCCCCTATTTATAGCAAAATAGGGGAGAAGCTTGCCGCCCAGCTCGCCCAGGCGAGCAAGGTTGCTTCCTCCAGAAGCAACAGCCTTCTGGAGGAATCTTCTGGAGGGCCCAAGTGGGCCTGGTTGCTATTTGTACCCCCCTTTTTACTAAATGCACCCCCCTTTTCTATTTTTTTTTGTAATTCTTTTTTCCGTAACGTTACGAAACTTTACGAATTTCGTAACGATACTTATTTTCCTTCCGCAAGGTTACGAATCCTTACGGATTATGTATTTACTCTTTTTTAGCTTTCGAAGAAGTTACGGAAACTCACGGATTGCGCAAAAACACCTCTTTTCGATTTCCGCCACATTACAGAATTTCACGGATCGCGCAAGCCTGCTTCCTTTTGATTTCTGAGACGTCTCGGGACTTCATTCATTGCATGTCATCAAGTAATAATCCCCGGACGAAATTAGGGTATGACATCAACGAAGATGGTTTTCATAAAACTATCTTAGAAGGCTGTCATTCTAAGACAGTTTTTACAAAACCGTCTTAGAATGTTTTTCTCTTTTTTTAATATCTAGCTCCCGTTATTCTTTGGCGCTTTCTATTCTTCTATACTCTCCTTCTCACTCTCACTCCCCCTCTAGGGTTCCCAAGTCGTCACGAGAGGGACCAAGGCCACCTCGCCGTGAATGCCTCCAAGACCAGATCCACCAAGATGACGTGCTCGTGCTGATCTCACATTGTGCTGCGAGATCCTCAAGACCATGTAACTTCATTTTCTCTCTCTCTCACACACACACTCTCTCTTATAGGGTTTCAATTTTTTCTGTTTGCTTATGCGTTTTGTTTTGGTTATTGTGGCTGGCTTCAAATGATTTTCTGGGGGTGATGAGAAGAAGGAAAGAAGATCTGAAAATAAGAGTGGGGGAAAACATGCAAGAAGAAAACACCAAAATGTTTCGTTTCGAGGAGGAAAAGATCCAAAAATGAATTTGATTCGTAAAGTTAATTTCTTTTCAACAATCAAAGAGTTTCCATCTTGTTTGGTGTTGCCATAGTCGATGCTCTTTCGTTGAATCCGAAAACTGTGCTTCGCAACCTTGTTGACGAGCTCTACGAGAAGCGCAAAAATACTGCTCTTGATGGTTGTCCTCTGCGCCCTTTTCATTTTACTTTTGCAATTTGCTCAATTTTGTGTTTTTGGTCTTTGATTATTGGTGTCTGTAGATTGAGGGGATAATGAAGCAGTTAGCTATTGTTGGGGATAGTTTTAACTTTTAAGTGGTAGCTTAAAATATCCAAATTAAAAGATTTTGCTTTTGAGTGGAAAATAGAAAAGAAAACATCCATCATGGAAGTATATGATATATCATTGTGTTTCAAGGATCTCTAATCCAAATCCAATCTTGCCAAAGTAGAGAAACTGAATTCACAATCTCAGAGTCAGTCTAAGGATTTTCTAAAGTAGGTGATGAGAATCCTGAAACTGTCCAAATACAGGCTAAAGACCCAAGTGGAGAAAGACGAAGGTCCAAGTGGAGAAGGACAAAGCCCCCAAATGGAGAAGGATGAAGGCCTAAGTGGAGAAGGATGAAGGCCTAGAGGCAGAGACACTATCAAGACTATTAATTGTTGCTGAAGTTCCAGATTAATTTGAAGGCCCATAATAAATATGTTCTATTTATTTATTTATTATTTTTTTTGGCCCAAACTGTTTTGAAGGCCCATGTCTATTTTTATCTTTTTGTTCAGATACACTATAAGTATTGGTTTTTGTTTTCAATAAAAGAGACTTTTGGCATTTTTCATAAAATTTGGTGAGAGTTTCTCTCTGGGTTCCTTGTTGAACCAATCTCAGACTTATCAAGTTAATCCTTGTGGCGTTTACCCTGACTTATCTTCCTTCACCGGAAGTGGCGTCATCCAAATCTTCGTTGCCTGTATCAAGCGATCTGCTCCTAGTCAGGATCACATCAGAAGGAGCTGAGACAAAGCCCAAGTTATATGTCTTCTCATACTGTTCTCCCCTTTACCTCTTACTATAAAGCCAATAGATAAGATCCTGAAATCCATTTTGTGTTCACTGCTTTTATAGGGACACTAAAGATCTTGCTTATTGGTCAAAGGTTTGCTTGTATAATATTGCCAAATTGGCAAAGGAGCTTCCTATGTAGTATTTAGGGCTACTTTGGATCACAACTTACTAGAAATGAGAGCATTGAAGAACAAATCATTATCTTCCAGCTCCTTTGCAGATTTTCCTTTGAACTGCTCCTAGTGGCCTACTACTTCAGGCTTCAAATAAACCTCGATTGAATAGAATTTCACATGGATGAAGTGGATCTCCATGTCGATGATTCCTGGTCAAACAAGGAAATCAAGTTGTGTCCACTTGTTACTCATTAATGAATCAAATCATAGCAAATACTCCAATAGTTATAATATTCGTTGGAACAAAAATTGTAAGTCCATGATCTAGATTCCTAGCTTCCTTAAGTTTATTACTTCAATTTTTAACTTGGATGGAAACATTAGCATACATGAACACTAAAAATTATAGACCTCATCCCATCTTAAAAAAAATTAAGAAAGAAATTGTCCAAGAAAATATATATTCCATTTGATCTTACAGTGGCATGTTAGAAGCAAATGAATATTATTTTATTTTCCTGAATATATATATTCCATTTTTTTAGAGGGCTTCCAATAAATGAAATAACGTACTAAATTTTTTATGGTCTAAAATTAGATTTGTCCAAGAAATAAAAATTATAAAATGACCTAAGTTGAAATGGTTGAGTTGAAGAATGTTAACACGTGTTATTTTCCAATCAATTTCGATGCCTTTGACTAAATAGGAAGTTCCTAGGCCATTTTATGTTGCTTCTTGTGTTTTGATGTTGTAACATTCAATATTATAGGTTTTCTTTTGTGTGCAGTTTTCTCTAATTTTCTATATAATTGATAGCATTCTTTTTAACACCAGGAGATAACTCTAATCTTCTGTTGTCCATTTTGGTCAAGCACTTGGGTCATAAGAATGTCGCAAAGAAGCCTATCCTTCAGATTGATATTATTAAAACCACCATGCAACTTGCACAAAATGTGAAGCAACAAGCTTCAGGTTCAATAATTGGTGCAATATGTGACCTCATTAAACATTTTAGGAAATGCCTGCAAAATTTATCTAACCTCATTGTAATTTAATTTTAATTATTCTTGTTAAGTTCAGCTAAGTTAAAGCCATGGTTTAGTTAGTATGATTGTTTCTTTTTTCCCTATTTCCAATGATACTGACCCTGGATCTTTCCTTGATCTAGTTCCAAATCAAATGTTGTGTCTGAAATTTTCAGGATCGAAGTTCTCTTAGGCTAAGTAGTCACCAGGTGAGTCTTTTGCTTTCTTCAGTCTGGGTTCAGGCAACATCTGTGGAAAATGGCCCTGCATTATGAGGCAATGGCACACACCTATAACATTGCTTTATTATTTTCTCGTTCTAAGGTGAGTTTGGTGCTTACCAAGTGTTGTTGTTGCTTATAGATTATGATCAGTAATGACTACCAAAGTTACTTTGCTCATTTTGTTTAGTGTTACTCATTTATAATTATAATTGTTTAAAGACAAATGCTAACTAGTGTCTTTTAAAAAAAATAAAAAGTAGAAAATATTATTAGGAAATGAAGCATTTATTATATCAGAAATATAAAATGTTATTAAAACTTTTTAGGTAACTAGAAACATTTAAGAGGGTATTTAATGCTACCTAACTAGTTTAGTTAGGGCACTTATTAACAAGACCCTTGCTTAAATTGGAAATCAATTTAGTCGCAACAATTAAAATTTTGACGGGAGTTTTCATGTTTTTAGAAACAAAGAAAAAATAATGCATATTACATTCCAACAACAACAAAGCCTTACATGTATTTTTAAAATTAATGTCGATCACTTTTAATTCAAGTATATTTGCATGACTGATTTTCCTTAAGTTTGTTAATTGCTTTTCACAGGCATCAAATTACATGGCTTTAGAAAGATGTTTTTAACTTGCATTCTCCCTCAAGAGCATTTCTTTGGACCAAGAAGGTAAGTGAGACGTACATACAATATTTTGCTTTATGAAATCCTTTTTTATATTCTGTTATTTCAGTGTGTGCATGTGGTTCAATTGTAGTTAATTTTTTTTATTAAAAAACACATTCTAAGATAGTTCTCTGAAAAACCGTCTTAGAATATCTATATTCTAAAACGGTTTCTTTAGAATCCTCAAAATATTTTAATTTTAAAAAAATACATTTTAAGACAGTTCTCTAAAAAATCGTATTAGAATGTCTACATTCTAAGATAGTTTTCTCAAAAAACAATTTTAGAATCCTTAATAAATTTTATTTTTTTAAAAAAAATACTTTCTAAGATGATTATCTGAAAAACCATTTTAGAAAATTTTCCCTTCTATGACGGTTTTTAACTAAGAATCGTCTTTGAAAGGTATCATTCTAAGACGGTTTTTAGGTAAGAACCATCTTAGAAGGGTACTTTTTTCTAAGACGATTTTTTATGGAACCGTCATAGAAAGTAAAAACTTTCTACGATGTTGGCTACGACAACGGTTAATAACCGATGTCCGATGTGTCTTTTAACCGACGTGGAAAGTGCTTTGTCCAGTAATGTTGAAGGAAATAAGTTCTTTCACAAAAAAATCACTACAACATATTGCTAAAACCAAAAATACATCACACCAGTTCAATATTAACTTTGCACCTAGCTAGCTAGCTAAGACTAGCCTTGCACGTGAATAACTTATAAACTGAATGCGCTTCTATAGATTTACGTTCAGGAGGCATTAACATTTATAAAAAGTAAAGCTTGAATGCATATAAAATTGAAATATCACTATAAGTTTACATATATTTTAAGGCAGGTGTATACTATTATTAATAATTTAATATAATTGAAATCTTCTCTACTATCTCTTCCATAAGTTCCTGATACCTGTCACTAACTATTTTCACCCACCTAGTGCATGCTAAAAGGTCCAATGCAGTATCAAACATATTTATATATACATACGTACAGGTAGCATTAGGATTCTAAAAAGGAAAACCAAATGAATTGATAAACTTGTTTGGCTTCGAATTAATCAAGACCAATGCATTTTCGTTTTTAACATTTTATACTAATATAGTTAAAGTGTAATGCTTCGTGACCAGAAAATAGCCAATTTGAAACACCGCCGTTATCAACAAATAATTTCAAGACTCTTTAAGAACAATAACAAACAAAATTACACAGAGATAGAATTCTTTGTAACATATAGAGATAGGATAATTCAGTTGTTTGATTAGAAATCATACCCAGAGTATACATGTTTTTTCCTATCTAATTCATCAAAAATTCCTAAATAACACAGATAGGACAAGAATCCTAAAACATCCAAACACTCAATTTAACTATCTAAAGCAGAAATCAACAAAATTTCTGAATATTTACAACCCATTCAAGATCAATGAAAGCACAAACATGCAATTAATTGTCGTCTATGAGTAATTCTTCTACCCATCACGCAATAAAAGATATATAACTCCTCCTTAGCTCAAAGGAAGAAAACATAGAGAAGAAATACTATTCCGACTTTGACTCAAGGTTCTATAAAAAAAAATATTTTGACGACTGAACAAATTCGGTTGCTATTTCGTGACCAAAGTAGTTGATCACAAGACGATAAATTCAGTCACTGCATATTTTGTTGCTATTTTTGTTTGGGACGAATTTAGCAATTGAAACTCTCAATTGCTAATTCGGTTGCCAATAAATGAGAATTTTAAACATAAAATAGATTAAAATAATATTTAGTCGCTACTTCGGTCACTATTGAATAATTAATTTTAGATACAAAATAAATGGAAATAATATTCGGTGGCTATTGAATAATTAGTTATAAAAATTTATTTTATAAAATTATTGCCGGTCGCTAATTCGGTGACTCTTTATAGTAAAATACATTAAAAAGGATATAATTCAGTCACTATTTGTTTCAGATTAAAAATGCAGTTCGGTTGCTAATTCGGTCACTATTTATTTCGATCACAGATTTGCTAACTAAACGAGAAAAATGCTGTTTTTTTTTCCTTTTTTACCTGCTTAATAATTATTGATTGTAAATATATTTTTTAATTAAATTGTATAATCAAATTTATAAATAAAAGTGGACATTCATAATGAGTAAATATATGTAATAACAAAGTTCTAATTTAAAGATTGATAAAGTGCAAATTCAAACTTTTCAAAGTTTAATAAAGAGTGAATAGGCAATTTAGTCCCTGAGATTGTACCCATTTTGCATATTAGTCCCTAACTTAATATTAAATTCAAAATAGTCCCTATCTTTGCATAAGTGTTGCAAAATAGTCCTTCCGTTAAATTTTAAAGTAACGCCGTTAGTGAGGTCAATTTTAGTGCCACATGGACTATCCACGTGGCACTAAAGGATGACGTGGCATGACACGTGGACGTGCCTGATGCCACGTCATTTGATGATAACAAAACGAGTAAATAGATAATTTAGTCCCTGACTTTGTACCCCTATTGCATATTAGTCCCTAACTTAATGAAAAATTTAAAATAGTCCCTATCTTTTGCATAAGTGTTGCAAAATAGTCCCTAACTTAAAAGATGCCAGAAATCATGCTTAAAGTGTCCATGCATTGCAAAGGTTGTGCCTAGCACGATTTCTGGCAGCGCAGATTCCTCCTTGGATTCCTTGTCATCTTTTGATTCCTCTGGTTTTTTCTCTTCTTCTTTCTTTTCTTCTCCATTTGCTTTTTTCTCCTCCACTTTGTTTTCCTCTGGTTTTTTCTCTTCCTATTCAAAACACACACAAAAATCAGAACCCAAAATGATACATTGATGGTAATTGAAGAAAAAAAAAAGAAGAAAAGAGAATGGTTATGCAGACCTCGCCCATTGGTGTTGACAGCTACAGAGATAAGGTTGTTGCTGTGGATTTTTGGTTCTTTTTATTTGTGCAAGTGAGTGTGAGTTCTTTTTCGTATATATGCCTCAATTGGTTCAAAACCATTAAATTTGAAGAAGTCACTCATTCTATCATCATCAAATGACGTGACACTAAAATTGACCTTACTAACAACATTACTTTAAAATTTAATGGAAGGACTATTTTGCAATACTTATGTAAAAGATAGGGACTATTTTGAATTTTTCATTAAGTTAGGGACTAATATGCAACAGGGGTACAAAGTCAGGGACTAAATTGCCTATTTACTCGTTTTGTTATCATCAAATGACGTGGCATCAGGCACGTCCACGTGTCATGCCACGTCATCCTTTAGGGCCACGTGGATAGTCCACGTGGCACTAAAATTGACCTCACTAATGGCGTTACTTTAAAATTTAACGGAAGGACTATTTTGCAACACTTATGCAAAGATAGGGACTATTTTGAATTTAATATTAAGTTAGGGACTAATATGCAAAATAGGTACAATTTCAGGGACTAAATTGCCTATTCACTCGTTTAATAAAATGCAATGTGAAAGTTTCATAAAGTTCAAATTCATAACTAACATGACATAATCAAAGTAAAATAAACAATAATCAGGAGTCAATGGTCCTTTCACATGTCATGAGGATGATCAACATGAGCATCATTAACATGGTGCTCAGTTCCATCTGCTATGGTAGTTGATGGACTAAGAGCTAACATGATAGACAGAATATGCAAGTGTTGTAATATACGTTGCATTTGCTCATGTTGTTGACAAATTTGCTCATTTTGTTCTTGCATTTGTTGTCGCATCTCCTGACTTTGGTGGTCATGATTCTCTATCAGCTGCAACATCTTTTCCTCAAGTATCTTCTCCTTATTTGCCTTTGCCAAAAGCTCAACATTCAATTTATTAATTGTCTCACGCATTTCCTCTATTTGGTCTTCCACAGGAGTAATAGAAGTAGATGGACCTAATTTTGAGCAACTAAACCTTTTGCTCAAAGTACCTAGCCCGTACACAATCCTCTTATAATTTGGACCTCCAACAACATTCAAATATATTTCATTATCATTAACAGAAGTAGCAATGTTAGGGGAATCTTGTGTAGACGTGTCTTCCTCTGTCGAATGTTATAAGATTTGATGTGGCTCCTTGTAGAGCTTGTAGGCCTTGGATCTTCTTCATCAATGGAGTCCTTTGCTTCTTGAAGTTTCATGGCAGCGGAATGGAGAAGGAAGAAAGATGATTGGAGACGCCACTTCAAGGAGAAGATGAGTCAAGAACAAGCTCACCACCATAGGAAGCCATGGATAAGAGCTTGAAGGTAGGAGAAGATGAGTGGAGGGAGAAGGAGAGAAGGATCATGAAATTTTGTGCCTCAAATGAGGTCTGAACTTAGAAGTGTAATTCTGAAATGATCAAAGTTGAAAAAAATGCACACATATGACATCTATTTATAGCTTAAGTGTCACACAAAATTGGAGGGAAATTTGAATTTCTATTCAAATTTCACTTGAATTTGAAATTGAATTTGTGGAGCCAAATTTTGGAGTCAAAATTTCACTAATTATGATTAGTGAATTTTAGCTATGGTTCAGCCCACTAATCTAAGATCAAGTCCAAGATTCTCCACTAAGTGTGCTTAGGTGTCATGAGACATGTAAAACATGAAGGACATGCACAAAGTGTGACTATATGATGTGGCAATGGGGTGTAGCAAGCAAATGCTCACCTCCCCCTCTAAAATTTAATTGGATTGGGCTTCTCACAATTCAATTAAATTCATTTCTCAACACACACATCAAATATTCACTTAATGCATGTAAAAATTACAAAACTACCCCTCATACAAAAACTAGTCTTGGTGCCCTAAAATACAAGGGCTGAAAAATCTTACATTTCTAGGGTACCCTACCTACATTATGGAGCCCTAAATACAAGGCCCAAAAATAATGAAATCCTAATCTAATATGTACAAAGATAAGTGAGATCATACTTAGCCCATGAGCCCAAAATCTACCCTATGGCTCCTGAGAATCGTAGGGCCTTCTCTTGCATATCTGGCCCAATCTTCTTGGAGTCTTCTATCCAATACCCTTGGGGGTAGGATTGCATCATTTCCTCCCGCTTGAAAAGGATTTGACCTAAAATCCAGAGGTTTTTCCCTCAACACCTGTAAAAAGAGTAAAAACATATATATTAGTGGTGTTTGGCTTGTTGGAGTAAGGTAAGGTCTGAAAACCCATTTCCTGGGCATCTTCCCATGAGGGAACATGCTTCCTCACCAACTCAATGAGTGGTTCTATAAGTATATAAACATATGGGACAAACCTTTTGTAAAAGTTTGTTAAGTTATCGAAGCCCCAAATTTTCCTTATACTTGGTGGAATGGACCACTCAGGAATGACCTTTATTCTCTTAGGGCTCGTGGGAACCCTTTGATCACCATTTAAAAAATTAAGGAAAGTAATGCAATAAAACATACCTTTTTTATATTCTCATGTTGATTACTCCTACCAAAAAGTATGACAAACCTAAGGTGTCCCATATAAACACCTAGGTTTGTATTGAAACAAAAAATAAGAACAAACCTACCCAATGAGTCCCTATGTACCCAAATCATGAAGATGTTGAGTGCATGAGTGATTTTACAAAAGAGGGCTACACCACTCAACACATTCATCATACCACCTATTTTATGGATTTGGTGCCTAATAATACCTATTTTTGGCACCAACAAAGCACAAGGATTTAAGCTCTTACGAACCAAACCTTCATCCAACAACTCCTTTACTTGAGGAATAACCTCAAGCCCAAGAGGTGTGGCAGTGCTAACAAGTGTCTTTTGATAAAGGAGAAAATATGGAGGTTTTGTAAGAAGGGAAGTTTCTTTAATGTTTGTATTTTTGGAAAAATGACTTTCCTTCTTAGCTAACCTCTTGGAGGAGACACTTACCTCCTTACACTCCTCCTTAACCATTAATGGTTGTCCTTCTTCTTGGGGGTAGATTTCTTCACTAGATTCTTCCCCTTTTGCTTCTTAACTTTCACTAGAGGAAGGTGAAGTAGTAGTCTCATCTTGGCTACTATAAATGTCTTGAACCCTTATAATCATGGTTTTCTTGGTGGGGCATGGAGAAGTAATGTGTCCTCTTCCAAGACATTTAAAACATTTTATAAAGCTAGTCTTCTCTTGCATACTATCCTTAGGGGGTTGCTTTTCTATTGTCTTCCCCCTTATCATCTTTAGGCTTAGAAGGTGTTGCCCCTAAGATGCCTAGACTTTGGTCTTTCTTTGGATAAGAGTGAGAGCCATAAAATTTTGAAGTAGACTTTCTTTTAAGTTGTTGCTCTACCCTTATTTCCCAATCTAAGTAAGCCTCTACATTGTCCTTCCCATGGAAGTATGGGAGGTTAATGTTAGCCTCTTGAGGCTTTCTTTCCTTTTCTCTCCTATGGGAGTGAGATCTAAGATGTGACCTATGCTTTCCTTCATAATAGTCACGAAGTTCTTCACTTAGGCTCTTACAAGAGTCATGTATAGGTGGCATGTTTTTCTTTCCTTAACTCTTTTAGTATTTTCCTTCTTTCTTCTTCCCTTATTTGTTCCCTCTTATCTTGATTTATTTCTACCCTCTCTTTTCCTTTTTCTTTTCTTTCTAGTTTTTCTTTCCATAACTTGAGGCAACTCAACTCATCTAAGATTTTAGATAGAGGGTCCTTATGACTAGTACCCTCACCATTAACACTAGATGAATGATGACTCATGTTGGTTCCTAAGTTGTAGTTCTTTCTTGTTGGGGGTTTGCAAAAGATAAAAGCTAGGGTTCAAAAGAACTCAAGATAAGCGTGATAAGCAAGAAGAAAGTATCATGCAATAACAAGATAAACTAGGTGTGACTAGTAAACAAGCTAAGTTATGAAAGTAAGCAAGAAATTAAAGTGCAAGAAATGTAAAGTAGGAGAATCCTAAGAGTGTTTGGATGACCACATTTAAGGTTCCCAACAAAACACCCCCTATCCTAAGAGAAAATTGCCTAAAATTATTACACACAAATGGAAGTTTGGTAACCTATTAGAGGCTCCCAACACACTTCCAATAAAAGGCCTTTTTGTTACAAAATTTGAAAGCAATGAAGGTAAGTATATTGCCAATTACAAAATTACAAAACAATCCTCAATTTTGGTGGTTGTGCTCTCTTTGGCTATTCAATCAATTTAGAGTACTTCTTTGTCTAATAGCTCTTAAGGTGGTCGACCCTTGCTTCTTGACTCAAATTCTTTAACGGATGGCACCAACCCTCTTTTCCAATTCCCTATATGGCAACCCACAAACATGGAAACAAAGAGACAAACAATAACCAAAGAACAAAAAAAATGAAATGAAAGCTAAACCAATAGAGTTTTAGCAAGACAAATTTTCAAGAATTATTCAACAATTAAAGCAATGAAAAGCACATAAAAGCAAGCTAGGACTCAAAGTGAAACCTAGAATGGCTCAAGAGTAGAATAAAAAAAACTAAACAAAATAAGACTCAAGAAACCTCTAGTTTTGGAACTTTTTTCACACTAATTTTCAATTGAATTTTAGATCTATGATTACTATAAAATAAACACAAATTATAGTACAAATTTCGAGCCAAAACAACAAGCACACTTCCCTTTCACTTTTTTTTCCTAGACACTAATTTTCCTGCCAACTTGTGTGATTTTTCGTGTTTTTTCCTTTTATCCAAATCACTTGGTTCTTTTTTTATAACTTTTTTCCATATGTCTAGAAAATTCAGTAAAAATTTCAGCTCAAAATTCACATTGACCAATTCCCAGTAATGTTTACAAGTATGTATGTTCAAGCTGCCAGCACCAGTGATTTCAACCTAGAAATCAAGAGTAGTGTTTATGTTGCTTAAGGCTTGGATAATTACAATTTGTGTTTGCTTATGCTCAATTTTCTGGAATAACACAATTCAAGAGAGCTTAAGACTTATTTTAATTCACAAATACAGCCACAACTAAGCACCACAACTCAATTTCTTCATCGGCATCATATAGGAAATTTATAAAACAAAACAAAGTTCAACAACAAGACTACTTCTAGGAATTGATTTAGAACATTTTATGAACTAAATAACATGCATGAATTAGACTCAAAATTCAAAAGATAGGCTAAAAATGACAAGAATACATGAACAAATGTATCTAGAATTCAATCAACAAAATAAAAATTCAACACAAACTTAGAACATAATGTGACAATTATTATGACTAAACATGACTCTAAGACAACATGGATTAAGTGATTTACACTTAGATTTTTGTGTTTTTTTTTTCTAATCAATATTTTGGAAGAAAATTTAGATCTAAAATTTCAGCACAAGAATATTATGAGTGAAAATGATAGAACCTAAAATCAACACAAAAACATGATTCAAGAGTAGATCTATAAAATTTGAACCATCGAAATGCATGAACAAGTGTAGATCTAAGATTTAATCGGTTTATTTTTTTTGAATCAACTCTAAACAGCACCAAACCACAATACAATGGAGTATATACAAGGAGAATAATATGAAGAACAAGGAATTAAAGTCAACTGACTGAACAAAAAGATAGAGGAAGCAAAAGAACATCACTTAGACGAAGATGCTCTTGATATCTTGTGAAGCTTGTAGGCCTTGGATCTTCTTCATCAATGGAGTCCTTTGCTTCTTGAAGTTTAATGGAAGCGGAATGGAGAAGGAAGAAAGATGATTGGAGACACCACTTCAAGGAGAAAATGAGTCAAGAACAAGCTCACCACCATAGGAAGCCATGGATAAGATCTTGAAGGTATGAGAAGATGAGTGGAGGGAGAAGGAGAAAAGGAGCACGGAATTTTGTACCTCAAATGTGGTATGAACTTTGAAGTGTAATTCTCAAATGATTAAAGTTGAAAAAAATGCACACACATGACCTTTATTTATAGCCTAAGTGTCACACAAAATTCTATTCAAATTTCACTTGAATTTGAAATTGAATTTGTGGAACCAAATTTTGGAGCCAAAATTTCACTAATTATGATTAGTGAATTTTAGCTACGGTTCAGCCCACTAATCCAAGATCAAGTCCAAGATTCTCCACTAAGTGTGCTTAGGTGTCACGAGGCATGTAAAGCATGAAGGACATGCACAAAGTGTGACTATATGATGTGACAATGATGTGTAGCAAGCAAATGCTCACCTCCCCCTCTAAAATTTAATTGGATTGGGCTTCTCCCAACTCAATTAAATTTATTTCTCAACACACACATCAAATATTCCCTTAATGCATGTGAAATTACAAAACTACCCTAATACAAAAACTAGTCTTTGTGCCCTAAAATACAAGGGCTGAAAAATCTTACATTTCTAGGGTACCCTACCTACATTATGGAGCCCTAAATACAAGGCCCAAAAATAATAAAATCCTAATCTAATATGTACAAAGATAAGTGGGCTCATACTTAGCCCATGGGCCCAAAATCTACCCTAAGGCTCATGAGAACCTTAGGGCCTTCTCTTGCATCTCTAGCCCAATCTTTTTGGAGTCTTCTATCCAATGCCCTTGCGGGGTAGGATTGCATCAATATTTCCTTTCGGCGATGTTGCTCCTTCAATATAAAGTGAGGTCTGAAGATAAATTGTTAAATGTGTAGACATATAAGGATTAATATTCAAGAAAATTATCACTAATATAGGATAAAAATAAGTTCAAGAGATATTAAGCAAAGGTAAGAGTTCATTTATAATACCAGTCACTATATATCAAATAAAGTGATAGAATTATAAAATATAACTTACAGCAAATTCGTGAGACTTTTCATTTACGCATTCTCCCAACTTCAATTTCATAGTTTTCTCCATCACCTCCCAAGCAGTTGGTGGTCTTTGAAACTCCTTTGACTACATAAATTTAGATAGTTTAAATTGTAAAAGATTTAATTAATTACATTGAATTGAATATCAATGTAGTATATATATATATATATATATATATATATATATATATATATATATATATTTCAAAAAACTATCTCCTCTGAGTTTCATAAATTTCATTGTACAAATTATATTTTAGAACCATAAAATAGAAAGATACTAATTCTTCAACAGAAGATGATCCCTTTTACCAAAACGAGGATGACTATTTTGGTATTTCATTAAATGATGATTAAATGTAATTAACCTGTACTGTAGAAATAGTTCCGGTTACAAAACTGACACTGTAGCAATAGTAGAATTATTTGGCTATATAAGGAGTCTTCAGCTCATTTGTGAGGCACCCTTTCAGATAGTCATTTTCAGGTTTTAGAGAGAGGCTCTACATAAGAAACAATCTTTGTAATCTTTTCTTTCGATTTTAATAAAGCTCAAGTTTTCTCCTTTTCATATCTCTCCCTCCTCTTGACTGATCCTGTGCGGCTCTGCCGCCGCTTCAGTTTCTTCTCTTCTCCCTCCTAACAGATTCTGTTCGGCTCTGCCGTTGTTTATGTTTCTTTAATGTTGCTTTCATTTTAAATTTCATTTACAATTATTTATTTTCTTAATTAACAACCTCATTTATATTGCCTTCTTATTTACTGCATTTCTACTTCCTATTTGTCCATTGATCTCATTTTGCTGATTTATGATATCAGAGCCTGATAGCGAAGTAGGAATATTATCCGTAAGGATATATGCTAACTGATTTCATGGATCTGAAACTTTGTACAATAAATGTTTTTATTCCTGTACAGTACGTTTAATTTAGTATGTGTTTGAACAGTATGTCTGGAAGTACTGCAATATGATATTTTAGTTGAATGGTACTGTAGCAGTAAGACCCGTGGATGAGAAAGGGTAGTAAGGCTAAGGTGTACTGTTCAAATAAAATATTAAGACATAATACACTGGTGGCTATAGGAGTCATGTTCAAACAGTATTGTTCTTTTTCTTAAAAAAAAAAGAGGTAAAATTTTATTTTTCCAGATCTAAGAAACTTAGTAACATATAACCTTATGGAAGCATTACTATGGAACCACATGAAGGTGAAGATACTAAAGGATGATTTCATTATGTTGCATTTACTATGTTCTTTTTCCCGCATTTCCTTTCGTTCCAATTCATCTTCATCATCCTCAAACAGTTCTCCAAGAAACTTAAATTTGCTCAATGAGCAAGACAATCAGACCCACGAGGTCGCCCCGAAACATAATCTCTTCGATGAGGAAGTTCAATTCGAAGAAATAAATCAAAATATGGATAACTGAAGTATTCCAAAAATTCCTCAGGACACACTGTATGTTCCTGAGACAATCAAAGACAAACACAATTTTGATTATATAATTAAAACTATAGAAAATAATATTCCTCTAGGACAAGACATAAGGGAAGAATTTCATTTACTTTCAAAAAACTCAATTTATGAACACAACGGAAAATACAAATACCTACACATAGGATGTGTCCAGGTGGCCATCAAACCTTTAATAGATATAGGCATAACTATCGTAGTTTTAATGTGTCTTAGAGATATTAGGCACAACAAATTTGAAGATTCCTTAATAGGGACAGTAGAAACAAGTCTAGGACAAGGACCAGTCTATTTCAACTGTTACCCAAACAAAACGGTGAGTCTGATGGATAGAAACATTCTTGACTCTATTCTTAAACATCCACTTTCATGGACTTGACATGAAAGATCAGTCCTAGCAGCATTAATATATAGGATCCAGTACAAGGTCATGAATACTTGTGCGTCAAGAGTCCTTCTAAAGCCACAAAGAGGAGAGACAACTTTGTTTATCACCGATATGACAAAGGCCAATGTTTCTCACCCAAGAACCATAAAATGGGATGAGGTAACTCTTCCTCAAAAATGGGTCATGGACAAGGCCACGCAATCAGTCCCCAGACCCACTCCAACTATAGAACAAATTAAGCAAGATAACTCCGGTAAGGTAGAAATAACCTTCAATAGGAGAAATTCTTTTTCATCTAGAATAGAAGCCTTAAGATCCAAATACGAATCGGCAAGAAAGTATTTTTCGGTAAGAACCTGATCAATCCCAGTAGGGTTAACTAGATCTAGTCAGAAAAATAGTTTACTAGTATAAACCTCCAAGGATTGGATACAACCTCCAGTATACCTAGAACCACTTATAATCAAGAACAAGAGGACGACCAAAAGTCGATCCAATCTCTAACATATTCCTCTATGCATGAACCTTATGATGTTATCTGACAAATTTAGCATTGATAAGGATACCCTTAGAAAAGACTTTTATTCTCTAGAGAATGAACCTCAGAGGATATGGTTTTTTCAACATTTTAAGAATTAAAAAAGAAAACAAATCCAAGACAAATTTTATGAATTTGTCAAAAGAGTCAAAGTTAATGTCCTTTTCTTTGATTGGTTTCATGCATACACCATCAGAGAAAACATAGATTACCTGTGGAAACAAGATATCATAGGTGATCCAACAACCAATGTCATTACAAATTGGCAAATTAAAGATGGTGAGTTAATCTAATCAGAATTACGTCCAACAACACAATACCAACTACCAAAGGTCAAAGACAGTAATGATAAACCTGTTGGACAAGTGGCCTCAGAAATATTAAGAAAGAGGGGGTTGAATTAAGATTTCATTGACTATTCCTAATTGAAAATTTCCCTTTCTTTATTATTCCCTAGATTCAATTATTTCTTTGTTAACAAGTGACTGAAATAATAAATGAAGGAAAGTAACTTAAAGAAATATAAACACAACAGAAAGTAAAAGAGATTAAGGAAAGAAAGAATGCAAAATCGGATTTATACTGGTTCGGCCACAACCTGTGCCTACGTCTAGTCCCCAAGCAACCCGCTTGAGATTTCCACATCCATGTAAAATCCTTTACAAGCAATGAACTACAAAGGAATCCCCTCCTTTGTGTTCAGTGATTACAACCAAGAAGTTATGCCCACTTCTTGCAATGAACTCCAAGGAACATTGGTCCCTTGTGTCCAGTGATAACAACTAAGAAGTTGTACCCACTTCTTGCAATGAACCCAAAAGACGTTGGTCTTTTGTGTCCAGTGATCAACCAAGAAGCTAATCCTGCTTCTTGCAATGAACCCAAGGAATGTTGGTCCCTTGTGTTCAGTGTTCAACCAGGAAGACCTTCTCTTGAAAACAGTCACCAAGAGTAGGTCTCTTGAAAAGCTTTTTGTAAGAATGGAGGAGAGGAAGAAAATAGAATAGCACAAGTTTTTGCCCAATGAACTTTTCTTGACAAAGCAAGTATTGAATAAAAACTTTTAGAAAGATGTTGAGAATGATTGAGTAAATCATCAGTATTGAAATTCGTGCCATGGTCATATATTTATAGCTATTTCATGGCTCTTGAAGAAACCATATTAAAAGTTGTGACTCTTGGCAATTTCTTCAAAACTAGTCACTTTAAAGGTTGTGACTCTCTTCAAAACTAGTCACTTTAAAAGTTGTGACTCTGTTCAAAACAAGTCACTTTAAAAGTTGTGACTCTTGGCAAATTCTTCAAAAACTAGTCACTTTAAAAATTGTGACTCTTGGCAATTTATTTTTCAAAACCAGTCACTGGCAATCGATTACCATTATAGTGTAATCAATTACACATCAACAGTTGTGACTCTTCATGTTTAAATTTGAAAACCAACGTTTAGAAATAGTGGTAATCTATTACAAATGTTGTGTAATCGATTACACAAGTTTGAAAATGTTTTATCACAAGTTGTGACTCTTGAAATTTGAAATTCAATGTTCAAAAACATTGGTAATCGATTACATGCCCATGGTAATCGATTACTACTTTGTAAATCAGTTATAAAACTGTTTTGGGCTTCTGGTAATCGATTACGGCCTTATGATAATCAATTACCAGAGAGTAAAAACTCCAGCAAAAGGTTTTTCTTTGAAAAATTCTTTTAGAAAAATTGTGCTATTCAATCTTTTCTTTGAAAAATTCTTTTTATATTTATCTTGATGCTTTTCTTGAGATTCTTGCATATCTTGAGTCTTCTCTTGAATCTTCACTTGAATCTTGATTCTTGACTTGAATCTTTGGCATCATCAAAATAAGCTTGGAAGCTTTGCTTCCACAAAACCTATCATGGCCACACCGTTTAAAACAAAAGATGTCCATGAAGAAATCTCCTCAAAAGACATCAAAAGCCTAATGGAACAAGCTAATTACACCAACAAATATCTTCAGGTATTAGGAGAGTCCATTAAAGAAAAGGTATCTCCCAAACAAAGAACCTATGAAGAGTCCACATCAAATGTTCAGATAGAAAAGCCCTTATTCAAACCATTTAGGGTTGGTGAAAAGGAAAAACAAAAAATTAGGGAATTAAGGAAAAATAATTCCCTTACAGAAGGGGTAGGTGGCAACAATAGTGAACTATTAAACAAGATTGATAGTTTACTTAGAGTCATCCCTGAAACACCTTAACCTTCGGAGGAATCATCCAAAATGAAAACAAGAAGTACCTCTAGAATAATTAATGTTATTAATGAAGATAGTGACCAAAATTCAGAACAAGCAACTGAAGAAGGTTCAGTATCTGGGAAAGATATTAATCCAATAAATTCCAAATATTGGAAAACACCCTCCAAACTTTATTACCAATGACCAACCGTCCTTGATCTGTTACTAGAAGAAAGAGGCAAAATTAGTTTTAAAAGCTTTAGTGCAAATAACATCTATGAGTGGAATATAGATGCCCAAACAAAATACAATATTATGAATACACTCCAACACATGACCATGGTAGCCATGACATACCAAACATCCCATGAGTGTTCGGAGGAAACAATCATAGATATCCTAGTTGCAGGATTTTCCGGCCAATTAAAAGGATGGTGGGATAACTATCTCACTAATGATGAGAAATAAAAAAATTATAGTGCAGTCAAAACGGATCTCAATGGGAAAATCATTACAAACAATGACAATAAGGAGATTCCTGATGCTGTCAATACCCTTATGTTTACAATAGCTCAACATTTTATCGGTGACCCATCACTCTGGAAAGATAGTGATGAGGACACAACTAAGGGCAAGGACCATGAAGCACTTGAAGGGCCCATGACCAGAGGCAGACTTAAACAGGCCCAACATAGATCCGCTCCGTAAGATTCACATCAGATAGGTTAGCAGAATTGTTATCAAATCTTAAGTGTAGAACTTTAGCAGACTTTAGGTGGTACAAAGATATCTTCCTAACTAGAGTTTACACAAGAGAAGATAGCCAACAACCTTTCTGGAAAGAAAAATTTCTAGTTGGTCTTCCAAGATCGTTAGGAGATAAGGTTAGAGATGAAATCCGTAGTCAATCTATCAATGGAGATATTCCATATGAGAGTTGAAGTTATGGTCAATTAATTTCATATGTCCAGAAAGTAACCTTAAAAATTTGTAAAGATGACAAAAGCCAAAGACAACTAGCCAAGGAAAAGGCTCAAACTAAGAGAGATTTAGGAGCTTTCTATGAACAATTTGGGTTACCAGCCTGCCCAAAACAAAAGAAAATACAAAATCCTAACAAAGAACTTCATTGAAATAAAACTGTTGGACAAGTGGCCTCAGATATCTTAAGAAGGGGGGGTTGAATTAAGATATCACAACTTATTTCCCCAATTAAAAATTCTAGTTATCTTTCTATTCCAGTTATAAATTCCCTTAATAATGAATTTCTTAAATATTGATTCAAATAGAACAATTTGAATATAAATATAAAACAATAATAAATAAAGGAGTTTAAGGGAAGAGAAAATGCAAACTCAGATTTATACTGGTTCGGCCACACCCTTGTGCCTACGTCCAGTCCCCAAGCAACCCGCTTGAGAGTTCCACTATCTTGTAAATTCCTTTTACAAGTTCTAAACACACAAGGACAACCCTTCCTTTGTGTTTAGAATTCTTTCACAACAAGAGACCCTCGGTCTCTTAATCCCTTTTCAGAATGAAGAAGAAGAAAAGAAGAAATCTCTCTTGAAAGAGATAGATTGAACAATTTGAGCACTAAAATAATTCCTTATTGAATCACAAGTAATTTGGCCAAGGAATTTGTAAGAGGATAAAACGATTTTGCTTTATAAGAGGATAAGACCTTTTTGTTCTGAAAAACTCTCCCAAAATCGTGTCTCAAGTCACATATATATAGGCCTATGATAGCCATTCAAGAACCACACAAAAGGATGTGACTGTTGAGAATGTTTTCTGAAAAACTCCTCTGGTAATCGATTACAATATGTGTGTAATTGATTACACGCTTTAAAATTTGAATTAAAACGTTCAGAAACTGCTGGTAATTGTGTAATCGATTACACAGTGCAAATTTTGAATTCAAATTTTAATAGCTGTTGTAAATCAGTTTTGGCCACTGGTAATCGATTACATCCTCTGGTAATCGATTACCAGAGAGTAAATTTGTTGAAAAAGACTTTTTAACTTAAAATTCTTGGCCAAACCTTTTGCTACTTCAATTGGAATTCCCTTCCTATTTAATATACCCTTTCTAAGACTCTATAGACTGTCTTGATCATCCATCTTGAGTATCTCTAATTGCTTTGTCTTGAGTAAATCTTTGAGAAGCATATGATTCATGTAATCCTTTGGCATCATCAAAACATTCAGCTTCATCCTTTGTCTACAATCTCCCCCTTTTTGATGATGACAATACCTGAAATCAAGAAAAGCTATATACAAGATGATAGCACGTTCACACAACCCTTACTCCCCCTATCTTTTGGCATGTATGCCTAATTGATTTCTAACCCTTATGTGCTCTCCCAAGTTCTCTCCCCCTTTGGCAACATCAAAAAGAACTAGATCAAAAAACAATCAATATCCAAACATTAACACAATAAATATCCAAACAAAGCCAACCATTAAATCAAAATAAATCCATACAGCATCATAATTAACCAAAACAAAAGCGAGAATTATAATAATAGTGCACGACTGCGATAACTAGAATAAAAAGCCAAATACACGACGATAAAGCAAAGTATTAATAATATTTGACTACTAATAAAACTAAGTTAGAATAATAACATATAATCTAAGAGGATGAAGGAGGCGGTGGTGGTGGATCAAAGCAAGTTCGGATGAAGGAGACATCTTCTTCAACCCTAGTGATCCTTGATTCCATAGCATCGAACCGCATGTCAACTTGCAATTTCATGGCATCAAACTTGTCACCAACAAAAGTCTGAAGTCCATCAAACTTGTCCATAAGCCTTTGAAGAAGAGTGGAATTATCTTCAACTGGTATGTGGCCTTCATCATCAGCAGGTGGAACACCCTTTTTGACCCAAGAGCCATCACGCTCTTTGCGATAACCAAAAGAAGCAATCACAGCAGCACCAATTAAAAAAGATTGCTTGATTGGAACATACGGTTCAGAATCAAGAGGAATTTGAAAATGGCGGAAAAAGAGAGTGACAAGCTGTGGATATGGTAGTGGAGCATTTAATCGCAATGCCTTATGCATGCGATATCTGACTAAGTGTGCCCAGTCAAGTTGACGCCCTGTATGAAAGGCCCACATGATAATTAGATCTTCCTCAGAAACCTGGGCAAGGTTGGAAGACCGTGGAAGCAGAATACGCACAATTAAATAGTGAAGGATGCGACTTTCAAAAGCCAATGACCCGGCAAGAAGACGTCCGGTCATATCCGCATTGTTGGTGCAAACCAACTGGCGGGCATCATGGGCAGAGAAATCAAATTTCTAGTCGTCATTCAGTGTACCTTCAAATGGTACACCGTCACTGGGTAATTTGGTTAAGTCATGGAAAAGGGACTGGTCAATGACCATTTTTATCCCAAAAACTTCAGAAATCAGAGTGTTGTCCTGAATTTCAAGATTACAATAAAAAGCTTTAACCAATTCAGGATAAATAGGCAATTGTAATGACATAAAAGGTAGAAGACCTAAGTTCTGAAAGGCTTGAATGCAATCAAAGGTTTCAGTAGAAAAGAATTCCATATCAATAAACTTAGGGTCGATAATGGAACGAGATGAGAAAAGATTGGAGTACCGTTTCTGCTGTTCGTCGGAAGAAAACACTGGGGAAGAGGACAATGAGGGTGGGATTGGTGCTGTGGATGCGCTAGTGGCTCCAGAACGATGAGCTCTTGAAGCCGAAGCGGAGGCGGAAGAACCCTTTCATTTCTTTGACGATTCTGCCATTTTAGGGAGTTTTTGCAGATTTTAATCGGTGAAATCAAAAGAAAAATGAAAAAGAAGAAGATTGCAATTTACGGGAGTTGATTTGATGAAGAAATGAGTGAGATATGAAGGTTTGAAGGTTTGGGAATGGAGGAACGTCGTAAGAGAAAAGGGGCTGCGCAGGGATTTCTGGAAAATGTGATATTTATAGAGCAGGACGCGTGGTAATCGATTACAAGTAATGGTAATCAATTACAGGACGAGGCAGCCTACTGGTAATCGATTACATGAATACTGTAATCGATTACAGGCCATCTGTTCTAGTGTAATCGATTACAGTATTCATGTAATCGATTACCAGAACATAAAATAGCCTTTTTCCTAAAAGAGAAATTTATTTCCAAGAAAAAAAACTTATACTATCTTAATAATTAATTATACTAACAAAAAGTAAATTAAATTAAACAACACAAGCGTCATACTCAATCAAAAACACAATCAATCATAAATAAATAAATAAAATAAAAATTACCTATCCAAATCACTAAGATCTAAAAGGCCTAATTCTCTTCTTATTGAAAAGAATATTTCTTTTGGGAGAGGTTTTGTAAAGATATCAGCAAGCTGATTCTTTGTATCAACAAACTCTAATATACAATCTCCCTTTAGGACATGATCTCTAAGAAAATGGTGCCTAATTTCTATATGTTTGGTTCTAGAATGTTGAACAGGGTTTTTGGATAGATTTATGGCACTAGTATTATCACACCTAATTGGTATACAATCAAGAAGGATGCCATAGTCAGATAATTGTTGCTTCATCCATAAAATCTGTGCACAACAACTGCCGGTAGAAATATATTCCGCTTCAGCAGTGGATAAAGCAACACTGTTTTGTTTCTTACTATGCCATGAGACAAGAGCGGATCCAATGAATTGACAAGTTCCACTTGTGCTTTTTCTATCAGTTTTAGATCCGGCAAAGTTAGAATCAGAATATCCTATTAAGTTACATGTTGAGTTCTTAGGATACCATAATCCTAAATTTATTGTACCTAATAGATATCTCATGATTCTCTTAACTGCACTCAAATGTGATTGTTTGGGGTTGGATTGAAACCTAGCACACATGCATACACTAAACATAATATCAGGTCTACTAGCAGATAAATAGAGAAGAGATTCGATCATACCTTGATATTGTTTCATGTCTATAGATTGACCAGATTCATCTTTATCTAAGTAATAGCTAGTGCTCATCGGTGTAGCCATGTGTTTTGCACTTTCCATCCCAAATTTTTTGATTAATTCCTTGCAGTACTTGGCTTGATTGATGAATATACCTTCTTGAGTTTGCTTGATTTGTAATCCCAGGAAGTACTTTAGTTCTCCCATCATTGACATTTCAAATTCACTTTTCATATCAAGGGAAAACTCCTTGCACAATGAATCATTAGTGGACCCAAAAATTATATCATCAACATATATTTGAACCAACAAAATATCATTATGCTTTCTCTTTATGAACAATGTGGTATCCACTTTACCTCTAGAGAATTCTTTTTCTAGAAGAAAATTACTTAAGCGTTCATACCAAGCCCTAGGGGCTTGTTTCAAACCATAAAGAGCCTTTTGCAATTTATAAACATGATTTGGTTTATCCGGGATTTCAAAGCCTAGGGGTTGTTCAACATATACTTCTTCTTGAATTAAACCATTTAGAAAAGCACTTTTAACATCCATTTGATAGAGTTTAAAATTCATTATGGATGCATATGCTAAGAGCATTCTAATGACTTCTAATCTTGCAACTGGAGCATATGTTTCTTCATAGTCTATTCCCTCTTCTTGAATATACCCTTTTGCTACTAACCTAGCCTTATTTCTAATAATTATGCCATGTTCATCTAATTTATTTCTAAAAACCCATTTTGTTCCTATGACAGGATAATTTTCAGGTTTTTCTACTAGTTTCCATACATTATTTCTTTCAAATTGATTCAGTTCTTCTTGCATGGCAATGATCCAGTTATCATCTATTATGGCTTCTTTTATATTTTTAGGTTCAATCATAGATACAAAAGCCATATTATTGCATAAATCTTTAAGAGAATGTCTAGTTGTTACCCCTTTTGATATATCACCAATAATGTTGTCGAGGGGATGATCTCTTGAGGCTTTCCATTCTCTAGGAAGTTCATTATTTGCTCTATCTCCATTAACTTGAGAATCTTCATTGCTTCCTTCATCTTTTTCTTTAGAGTCATTTCCATGAATATGTGTATCTTCTAAGGAATCTGAAATATCATCTAAAAAATCCTTCCTTGGAAGAATGGCATTAGACTCATCAAAGGAAACATGTATAGATTCTTCGATTGTCATTGTTCTTTTATTATATATTCTATAAGCTTTACTATGCAGAGAATATCCAAGGAAAATACCTTCATCTGACTTAGCATCAAATTTTCCTAAGTTATCTTTTCCATTATTCAATACAAAACATTTACAACCAAAGATATGAAGATGTGAGATGTTTGGTTTTCTGCCATTGAACAATTCATATGGAGTTTTGATGTGCCATCATTTTCTTCTATTTCCTAAACCCTTTTTGCACCATTTTAATTATTGATTGGTCTTAATTGTCAATTAATTAGGCAGTTTTATTATTTGGGCTCATTTAGCTAATTTGATGTTTTAAATCTAATTTCAGGAATTAATGAAACATTGGGCTTAATCCGGATTTTGGTTGTGGACTTGAAGAGGGCAAATAAAGAAGCGCTTACCTTAGTTAATTTCTAATTAGGAAATTTCGCAATTTTATTTTATGTTGTTCAGTGTTTATTTCGTTTTGGGCCAGAGTATTGTAATAGGGCCCAGTGACTTTGAGTGACTCTTTTTAAATAGCTGCCTTGGGATTCGTGCAGGGCATTCTATTCTGTTATGCTATTCATTATTCAGAGCTTGGTTTTAGGGTTTTCGTTTTTCTGTTTTGACGTTTCTGAGTTCGTAATGCAATTTTACGTTTTCTGCTTCTAATTACAATTTCATTCTTGTTTCTTCTTCTACTCTCATTTACGTTTCTGTTCCATTTTACATTTCTGTTTGTTTACGTTTCTGTTCATTTACGTTTCCGTTCATTTACGTTTCTGCTTCATGTTTCAATTGCGTTCTCTGTTTGAATCCATGGAAGGTTAGATTTTCTGGTGTTGTTTCCTTTTGAGGACGAAGCCCAACTCTCTTTGAGGTTTCGTTTGTAATGTGGTTTCCTGGCAGTTTTCCCTTCACCAGTTATCCCAATTTCGTGAATATTAATCAGTGCACGCTTCGTGTTCGATTAATTGCCTCTGAGCCTAACTTGCGTTCATGCTTAATGGACGAAGGTCTAACTGGTGTATGTGGTGCCTAACCACGTATTGAAAACCCTAAGTTGATTTTCGCTTAGTAAATTGAAATAGGGTTGGATTAAGTGGTTGACTGTTAGGGACGAATTCTCCATAACCCAGGATAAGAGAGTGGCTTCTGAATCAGAGGAAACAACCCGTTTTTAATATTAGTAGTTTCGTATTCCATTTTATTTGTCTGCTCTTTAATTACCAAACAACCAAACCCCCCCCCCCCATCGTTACTGTTACTCCAAGTATATTATGAACATTTGGCTTGTCACTGCTCGTTGGGAAACGACCTAGGATCACTTCCTAGTTACTGCATTTTCATGTTTATTTGATTCGGGTACGGCCTCGATCAAATTTGGCGCCGTTGCCGGGGATCGAACCCGGGTCACCCGCGTGACAGGCGGGAATACTTACCACTATACTACAACGAAATTGTAATTAGAAGTAGAAAACGTAAAATTGCATTACGAACTCAGAAACGTCAAAACAGTTGAGGCCCCTCCACAACCTTCCCTCGAAGAACTTGTGAGGCAAATGACTATGCAGAACATGCAGTTTCAGCAAGAGACCAGAGCCTCCATTCAGAGCTTAACCAATCAGATGGGACAATTGGCTACCCAATTGAATCAACAACAGTCCCAGAATTCTGACAAGCTGCCTTCTCAAGCTGTCCAAAATCCCAAAAATGTCAGTGCCATTTCATTGAGGTCGGGAAAGCAATGTCAAGGACCTCAACCCGTAGCACCTTCCTCATCTGCAAATGAACCTGCCAAACTTCACTCTATTCCAGAAAAAGGTGATGACAAAAATTTACCTAACAATTTCTGTGCAGGTGAATCTTCTTCCACAGGTAATTCTGATTTGCAGAAGCAGCACATTTCCCCTCTTCCATTCCCTCCAAGAGCAGTTTCCAACAAAAAAGTGGAAGAGGCAGAGAAAGAGATCTTGGAAACGTTTAGAAAGGTAGAGGTAAACATACCTCTGTTGGATGCAATAAAGCAAATTCCAAGATATGCCAAATTCTTGAAGGAGCTGTGCACTAATAAGCGGAAGCTTAAAGGAAGTGAACGGATTAGCATGGGCAGAAATGTCTCCGCATTGATTGGTAAATCTGTTCCTCAAATTCCTGAAAAATGCAAAGATCCAGGTACATTCAGCATACCTTGTATCATAGGGAATAGTAAGTTTGACAATGCCATGCTAGATTTAGGAGCTTCTGTTAGTGTTATGCCTCTGTCTATTTTTAATTCTCTATCTCTAGGTCCCTTGCAGTCAACTGATGTGGTAATTCATTTAGCTAACAGAAGTGTTGCCTATCCTGTTGGTTTCATAGAAGATGTCTTAGTTAGAGTTGGTGAACTGATTTTCCCTGTTGATTTTTATATCTTGAATATGGAAGATGGATTTTCTCAAGGATCAGTTCCCATCATTCTAGGCAGACCCTTTATGAAAACTGCTAGAACTAAGATAGATGTTTATGCAGGCACACTGTCCATGGAGTTTGGTGATATAACTGTTCATTTTAATATTCTGGATGCTATGAAATACCCATCTGAAGATCTTTCTGTATTTCGTGCTGAAATAATTTACCATGTTGTTGATGAATACATGACTGATCTTTATTCTAATCTGCATGCCTCTCACTCTTCATGCATTGAGTCTGAAATTGTACTTGATCATATGTCTGAATTTGATGCTGAGAGTGAATCTGAGAGTGATATTGATTGCATGCCTGGTGGTGGTGTTTTACCTCTTGAGATTGATTTTATAGAGTCAGATAGGACTAACCATGTTTCAGGAAGTACACATACCTCTGACTTTCTTTATGAGGTCAAGGCTGAGAAACCATCTCCTTCTACCACTGTCCAGCCGACCACACCAGAATTGAAGCCTCTGCCATCAAATTTAAAATATGCTTACTTGGATGATAGCAAGAGTTTTCCAGTGATTATATCTGCCTCCCTTGCTGATGAGCAAGAGGAGAAGTTGTTGTCAGTTCTCAAGAAGCATAAGAAGGCTATAGGCTGGACCCTGGCGGACATTCCTGGTATTAGCCCATCCACATGTATGCATCGAATAAATTTAGAGGATGGAGCTAAACCAGTAAGACAGCCACAGAGAAGACTCAACCCGGTGATTCTTGATGTAGTGAAGAAGGAGATAACCAAGCTTTTGCAAGCTGGAATCATTTATCCTATCTCCGACAGCCAATGGGTGAGTCCCGTCCAGGTAGTCCCGAAAAAGACTGGCCTCACAGTGATCAGAAATGAGAAGGGGGAGCTGATTCCTACTCGGGTGCAGAACAGTTGGAGAGTCTGCATTGACTATAGGAGGCTGAACCAGGTTACCAAAAAGGACCATTTTCCCCTGCCATTCATTGACCAGATGCTTGAACGCCTGGCAGGTAAATCCCACTACTGTTTCCTTGATGGTTTTTCTGGTTATATGCAAATTACTATTGCTCCTGAGGATCAGGAAAAGACCACATTCACCTGCCCCTTCGGCACTTTTGCTTATAGGAGGATGCCTTTCGGCCTGTGCAATGCCCCTGGTACCTTCCAGCGGTGCATGATTAGTATTTTCCGTGATTTTTTAGAAAATTGCATAGAGGTGTTTATGGATGATTTCACTGTATATGGATCCTCTTTTGATGGTTGTTTGAATAGTTTGGAAAAAGTTTTGAATAGATGCATTGAAACTAACCTTGTTCTAAATTTTGAAAAATGTCATTTTATGGTTGAGCAAGGTATAGTTTTAGGCCACATTATTTCCAATAAAGGCATTGAAGTAGATCCTGCAAAAATTTCTGTTATTTCACAATTGCCTTACCCCTCTTGTGTGCGAGAGGTGCGATCTTTTCTTGGTCATGCAGGATTCTACAGGCGCTTTATAAGGGATTTTAGCAAAGTAGCCCTTCCACTGTCCAACTTGTTGCAAAAGAAGGTGGAGTTTGACTTTAATGACAGATGCAAAGAGGTTTTTGATTGCCTCAAAAGAGCGTTGAGAAAGTCTTACTAGGACAACTGTTGCCTGGTATACTAACTTAGGAACCTTCTTGAGTCCATTCTTGGAAGGACCTAATGGTTGCCTTCATTAAGCAGTGTCAGTACAATTCTGATATGGCTCCGGATAGGATGCAACTACAAAAAGTGTGCAAAAAGGGGGCACAAATCTTTCAAAGAATACGCCCAAAGATGGAGAGACTTGGCAACTCAAGTAGCACCCCCAAAAACAGAGAAAGAGATTATCATAATGATAGTAGACACGTGACCGGTGTTCTACTATGAAAAAAAATGGTGGGTTACACACCTTCAAGTTTTACAGATTTGGTCTTCGCCAGCAAAAAGATCGAAGTGGATCCGAAAAGAGGCAAATTTGATCATCCTACTAGGACGACTGAGAAAACTGGGGCAAATGAAGAGGGTGAGAAAGAGGGAGAAACCCATGCTGTGACTGCCATTCCTATACGGCCAAGTTTCCCACCAACCCAACAATGTCATTACTCAGCCAATAACAAACCTCCTCCTTACCCACCACCCAGTTATCCACAAAGGCCATCCCTAAATCAACCACAAAGTCTGTCTACCGCACTTCCAATGACGAAGACCACCTTTAGCACAAACCAAAAAAAAACACACCAACAAAAAGGAATTTTGCAGCAAAAAGCCTGTAGGGTTCACCCCAAATTCCGTTGTCATATGCTAAACTTGATCCCATATCTACTTGATAATTCAAATGGTAGCCATAACCCTAGCCAAGGTTCATCAACCTCCATTTCTCCGAGAATACGACTCGAACGCAACGTGTGCTTGTCACGGAGAAGCCCCGGGGCGTTCCATTGAGCATGGTAGGGCTCTGAAGCGTAAGGTGCAAGGTCTAATTGATGCGGGCTGGCTGAAATTTGAGGAGAATTGCGTGTAAATCCTGACATTGACAAGAGATGCCACACATGGGGCAATTTTGAAAGCTGTTGTTAGGTGTCCCTAATGACTCATCAGGGTTTCCAAGTTTATGCCATTATTGTAAACCACAGCTACAATGTTAAATGAAATGGATAAAGTTGATATCTTTGTCCCTCATCCTCTCACAAACGCATGTTTGCTTATTCAACTTTCACCGGAATGTGGGTGTAAGCCATTGGTCTGTTTGCTCAAGCAACCTGCGCTCCTGAGTGTTGACTTCCAAGACCGTTCAATCAGAGATTACTCATCTTGCACGTTGGTGGGGGTGCCGTAAAACAACGAGCAAAGTTCAAAACAAATAAGTTTCAAGATAAAAAATAAGTTTCAAAATAAAAAATAAAAAGGCATTTGATTGACTGTGTTTTCAAGTAAAAATATAGACGTTCATGTGACCTCATTTTTTCTTTTTAGAGAGAAGTGAGTTATCAAGAATAGGATGTTGGACAAATGGCCTCAGTTACCTTGAGAAGAAGAGGGGATTGAATTAAGATACGAATATTATTCCCCAATTAAACTTTCACTCTCTCTTTTCGGATTAACAATGCACATAGGGACAACCCTTCCCTTGTGTTCAAGAATCCCCTACAACAAGAGACCCACGGTCTCTTAATCCCTTTTCAGAAAAAAGAAGAAGAGAAGAAGAGGTCTCTCGTAAAAGAGGTAGATTGTAAAATGAAGATCAATCAAAAATTCCTTATTGAATAAGCAAGTGGTTGACCAAGGAATCTTTTTGAGAGGATAAGACATTTCAGTTCAGAAAAACTCTCGATCTTTCGAGAGGATAAAACTGTTTGGGCAATGAAAACTCTCTTTAAAACATTTGAATGGCCGTTCATAAAACATTTGAATAGATATGTCTCTTGGAAATTATTTTCTGAAAATCCCCTCTGGTAATCAATTACAAGACTTATGTAATCGATTACAGGTTTTAAAAATTTGAATTAAAACATTTTCAAACTGCTAGTAATCGATTACCAGAGAGCAAATCTCAATTTGAAAGGATAGAATTCCTTGGTCAAACCTTTTGCTTCTTCAATTTGGAAACTTCTTCCTAAGATTCTAGAGATCAACTTGATCATATATCTTGATTTTCTTGGATTCTTGTCTTGAATAAAACTTAGAAGCATTTGATCCTTTAGCATCATCAAGACATCAAAACATCTTGCTTCTACATAGGAGTCATTTGACTTAATCCATCAACTGAAAGATCCTTCAACTATTTCTCGTCCTTGGAAAATTCTTTTTTGCAAGAATCAACTGCTTCTTTCATTCTCCCTTGCTACAAGGTTGTGAAAACAAGACGACGATGGTTACCTCATAGCCCTACACTGGGGCAATGAGGGGCATCGTGCATGAGCCTCAAGTGAACCTAGGGGCAGATTAGAAGTTCTCACTCAATAGGTTCCCAGCTACAAGGTCATGACGAAAGAAAACGATTGGTACCTCAAAGCCTTACACTGGGGCAATGAGGGGCACCGTGCATGAGCCTCAAGTGAACATAGGGGCAGATCAAAAGTTCTCACCCATCGATGTTTTCAACAAAAAAGGGGGGGACAAACCCTAGGATTTCGATGGGTTGATTAAACATCAAATGGCTCCATTGCCGTCACTCCAAAATGGTCAAGTGACTAAATCAAACAGAACATACACTCTGAGGGAGTTCCCGGAGAGATTTGCAAAAAGATAGGATGAGGTTGCATGAATTATCACCTCTTTCAAAAGGACAGTCAATCTGTGTTTTCCAAAAAAAAAATTAAATCAAAATCAAAATCACAAAATAGGGAAAGAATGTCATGAACGTTGTACAATTTTCCATTACATTGCATTATTTCATATGAAGTCTGCATTTTCCGCATTTCAAGACAAAGGTTGCATGCATCTGCATCCCTAAAAATCATGTTAACTGCATAGATTTCCTACATCTAATATCCAGTCGTGTGGATTTGGGATGACCGGCCCTCTCGATGAGTCGATCTCTTGCTTTCTCATAAGGGTGGACCCTTGGGTATTTGTACCTATCACCATGAGAGGACTACATGTCCTCGCCTTGAGAGGGCTACACGCCCTCACCTTGGGTACTAGTTACCCTCACCGTCAGAGGATTACACGTCCTCGCCTTGAGAGGACTACACGTCCTCACCACCAGAGGGCTGCACGCCCTCACCTCCAGAGGACTATAAGTCCTCGCCTTGAGAGGGCTACACGCCCTCACCTTGGGTACTAGTTACCTTCACCTTCAGAGGACTAGACGTCCTCGCCTTCAAAGGGTCATGTACCTTCAACTTCAGAGGACTACACGTCCTCGCCGTCAAAGGGTCATGTGCCTTCACCTTTGTAGGGCTACATGCCCTCACCTTCAGAGGACTACACGTCCTCACCTTTAGAGGACTACACGTCCTCACCATCAGAGGGCTGCATGCCCTCACCTCTAGAGGACTACATGTCCTCGCCTTGAGAGGGCTACACACCCTCACCTTGGGTACTAGTTACCCTCACCGCTGAGAGGACTACACGTCCTCGCCTTGAGAGGACTACGCGTCCTCACCATCAGAGGGCTGCACGCCCTCACCATCAGAGGACTACACGTCCTCGCCTTGAGAGGGCTACACACCCTCATCTTGGGTACTAGTTACCCTCGCCGTTGAGAGGACTACACGTCCTCGCCTTGAGAGGACTATACGTCCTCACCATCAGAGGGCTGCACGCCCTCACGTCTAGAGGACTACATGTCCTCGCCTTGAGAGGGCTACACGCCCTCACCTTGGGTACTAGTTACCCTCACCGTTGAGAGGACTACACGTCCTCGCCTTGAGAGGACTACACGTCCTTTCCATCAGAGGGCTGCACGCCCTCACCTCTAGAGGACTACATGTCCTCGCCTTGAGAGGGCTACACGCCCTCACCTTGGGTACTAGTTACCCTCACCGTTGAAAGGACTACACGTCCTCGCCTTGAAGAGGACTACACATCCTCGCCAACAGAGGGCTGCACGCCCTCACCTCCAAAGGACTACACATCCTCGCCTTGAGAGGGCTGCACGCCTTCACCTTTAGAGGGCTACGTGTCCTCATTTTCAGTGTGCTCGACATCCACACCTTAAAAGAATTTAAGGTCCTCTGCCCTTAAATGCTTAACCGAGACTTGCACTCCCGGTTAAGGGACCAGTAGTTTCCTTTTAACGGTTCCTGGGCCCCCCCGCTGATATTGGAGGAGGGCCAACTGTGCGAGCACAACCAGAGAGGGAGGCTATCACACAGCTACTATGCATACCGGGGCAAGATTTCACCCGTGCCGCTGCAAAAAGACGAGTGCGGATCATGCGCACTAACATGACCACTCTTACACAGATATAGATGACATTGCTACTTAGCAACATTCTGCCCAGCGACCGCAATGCCAATCTCCCCCTGCAAAAGTATCAGTTGGTCTGTGTCGTCCCAACAATGGGTAAGTATGCATATAGTTCAACTGATTTCTGATACCATCTATTGTTTGCAGGGACCGCACCCACAAGACACCCAGTGGACCCGAAAAAGTCCAACAGGGCCCTGGGGTTTCCAGCTCTGGTTACGGGCCTCTATCAGTCCTACAGGGTGCCCGTACCCCCCCGGCAAGGTCACGTCATCATAGGTAAGTATGCATATAGTTCAACTGATTTCTGATACCATCTATTGTTTGCAGGGAGCGCGCCTGCAAGACACCCAGTGGACCCGAAGAAGTCCAACAGGGTCTTGGAGTTGTCAAGCTCTAAATACGGGTCTCTATCAGTTCAAGGGAGTGCCTGTTGCCCCCAGCAGGGTCATCAGGCCCCCTACCAATCGAGTTTTCATCTAGAAGTGTTGCGCCCCCAGGCAGGCGCAGGGCGAGACACCACAGCAGCATTGGGATGGACGGTAGCGGGCAATAGACACACCGCCATCACCACTAAAGTTCACCTCAGCTCATCCATAAAAAGGTTAGAGCGTTGCCTACGACACATGGCCGACCAATAGGCAACCAAGTCCAAAGCCAAAGGTAAGCAAAGTACTAGGTCAGTGACTGACAAGTCATAACGCGTCCAGCTAAAGACGTTAAAGAAGCGCTACTAGGAGGCAACCTAGTACCTTTTGAATCTATGCTTGTTATTTGATCACTTTTTATAGTAGGACGCACCTAGTTGCTCATGATCCTGGGGATTTAAATAAAACAAGCGCAAGCTCGGAAGGTAGTCATACCTCACAAAATATATATATGTATGTTTAGGTAGAAAGATACCTTAGATATGCATGTATGTAAACAAAAAAAACACTTCACAAAATATATATATGTATGTTTAGGTAGAAAGATACCTTAGATATGCATGTATGTAAACAAAAAATACTTCACAAAATATATATGTATGTTTAGGTAGAAAGATACCTTAGATATGCATGTATGTAAACAAAAAATACTTCACAAAATATATATGTATGTTTAGGTAGAAAGATACCTTGGATATGCATGTATATAGCAAAAATACCTTACAAAACATATATATGTATGTTTAGGTAGCAAGATACCTTGGATATGCATGTATATAGCAAAATACCTCATGAAAAAAAAAAAAAAAAGAGAAGAAAAAAAAACAAACAAGAAAAAGAAATAAACAAATGATAATGATAAAAAAAAAAAGAAGAAGGAGAAAAAAGAAAAATAAGTTGTCAAGCTGAAAAACCAACATGCTTTTGAAAAGAGATGACTTCCAACTTTTCTTTGGAAAAATTCACTGATCATAACTAGTTTTTGAAAAAAATGTGTATACACCTGAAGGGTGAATGCTGTGAAGATTTTCCCAGACGCCCGAAATGGACTCGGATGAATGCACAAATTGATAAAAGAACATATTTTGGAAACGTTGGGTTGACTAAAATAGAGGAAATGAATCCTAAGCCCTAGCATCACATGACCATAAAAATTTGACACTTGAGTGTCCGCATAGGTGCATGCATAACCAGTTTTGCATAAAATTTCCAAATCGTCATTTTTGCATTTGTGTCATGGAAATAATGTGGGGCATCCCTTTTATCCTTGAACCAAACCAAACCCTGACATGTATCATGTCTAGCCATTCTACAAACCTTGATCCAAAATCATGACTCACTATAATCCTTACCCTCGGAAGCAAAAAAAGGAAAGAAGGAAATTTTCAAATCAAAGAGAAAGCAAAAAGAAAAGAAAGGAAATTCCCAATCAAAGAGTGGGAGAAAGCAAAAAGAAAAGAAAGGAAATTCCCAATCAAAGAGTGGGGGAAAGCAAAAAGAAAAGAAAGAAAATTCCCAACCAAAGAATGGGAGAAAGTAAAAAGGAAGGAAAGAAAGTTCTTGATCAAATAAACTAGAAGAAATGTGCTGAGAGGTCTTTGGACCGGACAATATCTGAACAATACAGAATTGTCACCAAATGAACAAAAAAAGAAGGAAAGGAAACCACGACCTAAAATGGTCTTCTCCCTTTAATTACCAACCAAAATCCCGTGCGCTAGCGACCCTTTTTTTTCTCGCCCCGCACTAAACAAAAAAAACAGAAAAAGAAAAAGCCAGGAAAATCAAAAGCCAAAAACACACAAAAGCCGAAAGAAGAAACCACCAAAAGAACCCATTCCCAAGGGAAGCCCTATTGATCCATGATCACGCGTGTAATTTTTGATTTGATAGGAAATAATTTGCAAAGTCAAGTCATGACATATCTATGGTTCGGAATTAGGATGAAACACTTACCTGTGCGAGATTGATACACTTTGAGTAGATTTCTTCTATTTTTGTCGAACCCAGTGTTTCCTCTAAATGGTCATTTAGAAACGAAATGCTAACATCCAAGATCTCATTTATGGTTATGGGGGATCCCATCAGCAGACTCTCCTTCCCTGGTAGGCGCATTGTTTGTCACTCAAAAAAGCATATGCTGCTCTAAATCAGTTGGAATATTTGTCTCTTTGCTAAAGCATGTTTGCATTTTAGTGGAGAAAACAACGAGACTTTTTCAAGTCTCACAAGTTATCCAGAACTACGTAGGTCTGAATTCCTCATTGGAGGATACGTAGGAGCAAGAGCCTCGCTTTTGTCGACCACACCGCCTTTTGTTGCCATGACTCAAGAGCTGGTAGCCCGCGGAGATACCTTACGGTTATCCGCACCCTTTTGTCATCCAGAGGCGGCGGGCCCGATGACAAGCAGAGACCAAGTTTGGTCATTCTGCACCCATGATACGCGGAGATACCTTACGGTTATCCGCACCCTTTTGTCATCCAGAGGCGGCGGGCCCGATGACAAGCAGAGACCAAGTTTGGTCATTCTGCACCCATGATACGCGGAGATACCTTACGGTTATCCGCACCCTTTTGTCATCCAGAGGCGGCGGGCCCGATGACAAGCAGAGACCAAGTTTGGTCATTCTGCACCCATGATACGCGGAGATACCTTATGGTTATTCGCACCCTTTTGTCATCCAGAGGCGGCGGGCCCGATGACAAGCAGAGACCAAGTTTGGTCATTCTGCACCCATGATACGCGGAGATACCTTACGGTTATCCGCACCCTTTTGTCATCCAGAGGCGGCGGGCCCGATGACAAGCAGAGACCAAGTTTGGTCATTCTGCACCCATGATACACGGAGATACCTTACGGTTATCCGCACCCTTTTGTCATCCAGAGGCGGCGGGCCCGATGACAAGCAGAGACCAAGTTTGGTCATTCTGCACCCATGATACGCGGAGATACCTTATGGTTATTCGCACCCTTTTGTCATCCAGAGGCGGCGGGCCCGATGACAAGCAGAGACCAAGTTTGGTCATTCTGCACCCATGATACGCGGAGATACCTTATGGTTATTCGCACCCTTTTGTCATCCAGAGGCGGCGGGCCCGATGACAAGCAGAGACCAAGTTTGGTCATTCTGCACCCATGATACGCGGAGATACCTTATGGTTATTCGCACCCTTTTGTCATCCAGAGGCGGCGGGCCCGATGACAAGCAGAGACCAAGTTTGGTCATTCTGCACCCATGATACGCGGAGATACCTTATGGTTATTCGCACCCTTTTGTCATCCAGAGGCGGCGGGCCCGATGACAAGTAGAGACCAAGTTTGGTCATTCTGCACCCATGATACGCGGAGATACCTTATGGTTATTCGCACCCTTTTGTCATCCAGAGGCGGCGGGCCCGATGACAAGCAGAGACCAAGTTTGGTCATTCTGCACCCATGATACGCGGAGATACCTTACGGTTATTCGCACCCTTTTGTCATCCAGAGGCGGCAGGCCCGATGACAAGCAGAGACCAAGTTTGGTCATTCTGCACCCATGATACGCGGAGATACCTTATGGTTATTCGCACCCATTCTTTTGCTATCTGTAAGACAGAACGCTTGATAGCATGCAGGGGCTGACACAGTCTTCTGCACCTTTTGTTCCTCCGGGAACAACAAAGTCATTTACATGCGGAAATTTCATGGTCGCCCGCGACTCTCGTCAACCGAGAGGAGCGAAATTAGTGTCATACACTGATTTTCGGGGACCTTTGCTTGATGACATGTGACCATTCTTTGGTCCTTGTGAGGTGCTTGGCACCCATCATTAGGCAATTTGTGAAATCCTAGGAACGACAAGTCACGGTCACCCGCGACTCTCGTCAACCGAGAGGAGCGAAATTAGTGTCATACACTGATTTTCGGGGACCTTTGCTTGATGACATGCGACCATTCTTTGGTCCTTGTGAGGTGCTTGGCACCCATCATTAGGCAATTTGTGAAATTCTGGGAACAACAAGTCATTTGCATGTGGAGATTTTATGGTCACCCGCGACTCTCGTCAAATCGAGAGGGACGAAATTAGTGTCTTATCTTTACTTTTCTTTTATCTCCAATAAAAGACAAGTAAAGAGGGGCAACTGTCATACCCTAATTTCGTCCGGGAACCTTTGCTTGATGACATGCGACCATTCTTTGGTCCTTGTGAGGTGCTTGGCACCCATCATTAGGCAATTTATGAAATTCCAGGACATGCCGAAAAACCAAAAAAATGTTGATGCACAATCCGTAAGTTTCCGTGACACATCGGAAATCAAATGGAAGCATCGTTGCATAATTAAGTGAGGTTCCGTAACATTCCGTAAGTCAAAAAGGGGATGATTATGTAATCCGCAAGGTTCCGTAACATTACGGAAAGAAAACAAGTATCGTTACGAAATTCGTAAGTTTCCGTAACTTTACGAAAAAAGAATTACCAAAAAACAGCAGAGGGGGGTGTACTTAGTAAAAATGGGGGTGCAAATAGCACCCAGGCCCACTTGGGCCCTCCAGAAGATTCCTCCAGAAGGCGGTTGCTTCTGGAGGAAGCAACCCTGCTCGCCTGGGCGAGCTGGGCGGCAACCACCTCCCCTATTTTGCTATAAATAGGGGAGGAAATGAAGAAGGAAGGGGTCCAGCCCCTTAGGCACTTCTCTCTCTTCCGAATTTGCTTGGAAAAATTGTTTCCATGAAGAAAATCTAAGCCGAGGCGCTTCCGAAACGTTTCCGTAACGTTTTCCGTGAGGAATCTCGCAAAGGTTTCAACCGTTCTTCGACGTTCTTCATTCGTTCTTCATCGTTCTTCGATCTTCAACGGGTAAGTACCTCGAACCAAGCTTTTCGATTCATTCTATGTGCCCGTAGTGGTCCACATTGTGTTTCGTGCATTTTTATTCTCGTTTTGTTTACTTTTTATACCCCCTGTTGACATGCTTAAGCCATTTTGCTTAAGTCATTTCTCGCTTAACTTAAAAATAAAATAAATTTCCACCGAACGTTTGAATTGTATTATCCATTAACTTCGGTTAAAATAAATTCCGACCGTTCGGTCGTGCCGTAACCACGTTGGAAATCAAAAAGAGGTAAAAAATAATATAAATAATAAAAAAAAAAACATCTTTTAGTAAAATAAAGCGAAAAATCAATCGGACGTTTTCTCTTTGGGATTTCTCATTCTTAATCGAATTGATTAATAACTAAAGTGAAACTAAGGCTAAAATCAACTCGCCTAGTCAAGCTCGTCCACAAAAATAGGCTTTTGAAGTTTGTCATTTCAATTTCCTCACTAAGTAAAATGGATCATTTTTAAGGTCCAACGCCTTAAAATGATCACCTCTTAAAATAAAAAAGAATCACTTGATAAGAAAGAACTACGTAGGTCTGAGTTCCTCATTGAGGATACGTAGGAGCAAAAGCCTCGCTTTTGTCGACCACCCCAAGAGATCGTTAATGGTCCAATGCCTTAACGTTTCTCTCCTTTCAAAAACAAGAGGTCGTTAATGGTCCAACGCCTTAACGTTTCTCCCCTTTCAAAATCAAAAGACCGTTTAATGGTTCAATACCTTAAATGACCTTTTGTTCAAATAAAAACATATTTTGCAAAAAAGACAAAAACAACTTAACCAAACACTTTGTTCCGAAAGAACTACGTAGGTCTGATTTTCTCATCCCAAATTGAGGAATACGTAGGAGCAAAGGGAAACACCCTTGTCGACCACAAAAAAGAAAAATATAAAAAGGGTATAAAGGATATAAGGACATAAAAGGGAACGTAAAAATCAAAGTCATGTTTGCACATTCGATTAAAGGCTGCCGTCCCTCGGGACGGGCGTGTGGGGTGCTAATACCTTCCCCGTGCGTAAATACAACTCCCGAACCTTTCACTAAAAAGTTCGTAGATCGCGTCTTTTCCGGTTTTTCCGACGTTTTCCTCAAATAAATGTTGGTGGCGACTCCGCGCGTATTCCTTTCGTGGAACACGCATCCCGCGAGTCTCGCGTCGCCCTCCCGCCGAAGGGTAGGTTGCGACAAAGTCCATAGCCATCAAAGTCTGAAAAGAGTATGATGAACTAAGGGATGTCAATATGGCCACCGATGAAGCCTTGGAATGAGAAACCAAGAAGGCCCGAAAGGAAGAACACGACCAAAGCAAAGTTTTGAGGGGCTTTATAGGGCAGCAATAGTGAGCTCAAGCTCCGAAGAGGTGAAAGGAATCATCACGGGTCAAAGGCATGATCTTGAAGGACGAGCTAAAGGTTTGCCTTAGGTCGAAAAGAAATTTGTCCCAACAGTTAAGCGAGACTGAAGGGAATATGTGGGCCATCATCGATAAGTGCAAAGAGAAGCTAAATCTAGCGGCGACTCACGAGCAAAGGCTAGAGGATGAGTACACCAAGATATCAGCAGAAAGGGAAGCAAGGGAGAGGGTAATTGATTCATGGCACCAAGAGGCAACAATGTGGACGGACCGATTTGCTCTTACTTTGAACAGGAGTCAAGAACTTCCCCGATTGCTAGCCAAGGCCAAAGCAATGGCGGACACCTACTCCGCCCCCAAGAAGATCCACAGACTTCTCAGCTATCGTCAACATATGATAGACTTAATGGACCATATGATTAGAAACCGCTAGGAAGTTTGTATTGTCGCTCAGATCGTGACTAGTTATAACTTTTTGAATAAAATGAGTTTATCCCACGTTTTTACTCCAAAAATTAGTGCGAATCAAGTCACTCCCGCATTTTATCTCTAGCATGCATTGTATGTTGGTCTCGTCCTTTGTCACGGGAAGCCGGAAGGTCCATATCACCTTCTTAATTGTACACATGGGGCACTGTGCCCCCAAATGCGCAAGTAAGAAGAGATAATTTTCCGGGCTCTCGTGTCCGTAAAATGCATTCATATCATGCATCGCATAAGCATCTCTTCATAACATCATAATGGACATATCCTGCATTTGTCCGTTATCATATTCCGGCCTCACATTTTGCATGAGTCATGGCATCATCATGCATATGCGTTCAACAAACTTTTTGATCTGCAAAATTGCATACCATTTGTTTTCATGTTTGCTCATCCTTGCGTTTTCCTCTACAAAACAAAAACAAAAAAGGGGGAAGCGTGAAACTTCACACTACATTCTTAGTTTCATGTGTTAGGCACCACGAGCCAACCATGTTGGGATCATAAACCCGTTTCACTTAAAAACAAAATAATTGAACATGGTACCTAATGCATGGTTAACTAGGAAATGGTGTTTCTTCGGGCATCTCAATTTCATAATTACATTTTCCATGCATAAGCTTAAAGTATGCCCGAGTCATTCATCCCTATGAGATGTGGTTGAAGTATTGGCGATCAGAATTGCCATTCCTTGGATTATAGGGTTGAACCAAGCTCATGCTTTTACAAAAAGGTTCATCAAGTCAAGTTGAAATATGGAAGTAACCGTCTTGCAAAATTGGGGCAAAAGATGAATCGAGTCACATCACTGCTTCGTCTACTGCCAAACATATTTAGGATTATTGATGTCCTTGTTACTTCCAGTTTCACCTTGACAAAGATGTCATGGACCATGTTGAAAATCTAAATTGATTCAACCCCATATCTTGCGTAAAAATTCGCAATACTTCAACTGTACATCATTCGCATGCATCCATGCTTTTCATTGGTTGCATTGCTCGTTGCATTCTTTCCTTGAAAAATAAAATAAAATGAACTTAATCATTGTTATAAAAAAGAAAGGGACACGCTTTACGACGCCCTTACCGAACTCGTGCTAGAGCTAGAGTAATGGGTGAAGTAGAGGAGATACAAGAGAAGATGAAGGCCGACATGGAGGCCATTAAAGAGAAAATGGCCACAATGATGGAGGCCATGATGAGCGTGAAGAAGATAATGGAAGCCAATGCGGTTGCAATTGCCGCTACCAGCGTTGTTGCTAAGGTGAACCCGACATCCCCATCCGGCCTCAAGCAAATGAATCATCCAACCTCAAATATGGTAGGCAAAGATTTAGGAAGTACGGGCGGCCCCCATGATGTGCAAATTCAAAACGAGCACGCCTTCCCGTCATATGGCTTGCCTCTCAACTATACGCCACCCAATGTGGCGTACACTCCCAATAAGAATGTCAATAACTCCACTCCTATACCCATTGAAAGCCAGCAACCCCAAACTGATCATGCACATGTCTCTTAAACTGTGGAAGAGACCCATGAAATTCCCCATCACAATCTAGCCGACTTCGAGCCTTGGCTCGGATATACCACTGAAGGGCAAGCAGTTGGTGGTATACCCCTACAAAACCCTTTGGAGGGCCCTCAGTATCACCCACAACTACACCTCTTGCATTCCACGACAAGTAAAAACCCTCATGCTATGGCAGAAATGGGAAAGTTGGATCATCTAGAGGAAAGGCTCAGGGCCATTGAAGGAGGTGAAGATTATGCCTTTGCTAACCTAAAAGAGTTGTTCCTAGAACCCAATATCATCACCCCTCCCAAGTTCAAGGTGCTGGACCTTGACAAGTACAAGGGGACTACTTGTCCCAAGAACCATCTAAAGATGTATTGTCAGAAGATGGGGGAATACGCAAAAGATGAGGAATTGCTGATACATTCCTTCCAAGAAAATCTTACTAAGGCAGTGTCAGTACAATTCTGATATGGATCCGGATAGGATGCAACTACAAAAAGTGTGCAAAAAGGGGGCACGAATCTTTCAAAGAACACGCCCAAAGATGGAGAGACTTGGCAACTCAAGTAGCACCCCCAAAAACAGAGAAAGAGATTATCACAATGATAGTAGACACGTGACCAGTGTTCTACTATGAAAGAAATGGTGGGCTGCGCACCCTCAAAGCTTTGCAGATTTGGTCTTCGCCAGTGAAAGGATCAATGTGGGTCCGAAAAGAGGCAAATTTGATCATCCTACTAGGACGACTGAGAAAACTGGGGCAAATAAAGAGGGTGAGGATGAGGGAGAAACCCATGCTGTGACTGCCATTCCTATACGGCCAAGTTTCCCACCAACCCAACAATGTCATTACTCAATCAATAACAAACCTCCTCCTTACCCACCACCCAGTTATCCACAAAGGCCATCCCTAAATCAACCACAAAGCCTGTCTACCGCACTTCCAATGACGAAGACCACCTTTAGCAAAACCAAAAAAACACCAACCAAGAAATGAATTTTGTAGTGAGAAAGCCTGTAGAATTCACCCCAATTCTAGTGTCCTATGCTGACTTGCTCCCATATCTACTTGATAATTCAATGGTAGCCATAACCCTAGCCAAGGTTCATCAACCTCCATTTCTCCGAGAATACGACTCGAACGCAACGTGTGCTTGTCACGGAGAAGCCCCGGGGCATTCCATTGAGCATGGTAGGGCTCTGAAGCGTAAGGTGCAAGGTCTAATTGATGCGGGCTGGCTGAAATTTGAGGAGAATTGCGTGTAAATCCTGACATTGACAAGAGATGCCACACATGGGGCAATTTTGAAAGCTGTTGTTAGGTGTCCCTAATGACTCATCAGGGTTTCCAAGTTTATGCCATTATTGTAAACCACAACTACAATGTTAAATGAAATGGATAAAGTTGATATCTTTGTCCCTCATCCTCTCACAAACGCATGTTTGCTTATTCAACTTTCATCGGAATGTGGGTGCAAGCCATTGGTCTGTTTGCTCAAGCGACCTGCGCTCCTGAGTGTTGACTTCCAAGACTGTTCAATCAGAGATTACTCGTCTTGCACGTTGGTGGGGGTGCCGTAAAACAACGAGCAAAGTTCAAAACAAATAAGTTTCAAAATAAAAAATAAAAGGCATTTGATTGACTGTGTTTTCAAGTAAAAATATAGACGTTCATGTGACCTCATTTTTAGAGAGAAATGAGTTATCAAGAATAGGATGTTGGACAAATGGCCTCAGTTATCTTAAGAAAAAGGGGGGTTGAATTAAGATGCAAAGACTATTCCCCAATTGAACTATCAATCTCTCTTTTCGGATTAACAATGCACACAGGAATAACCCTTCCCTTGTGTTCAGGAATCCTCTACAACAAGAGACCCACGGTCTCTTAATCCCTTTTCAGAAATAAGAAGAAGAGAAGAAGAGGTCTCTCGTAAAAGAGGTAGATTGTAAAATGAAGATCAATCAAAAATTCCTTATTGAATATGCAAGTGGTTGACCAAGGAATCTTTTTTAGAGGATAAGACATTTCAGTTCAGAAAAACTCTTGATCTTTCGAGAGGATAAAACTGTTTGGGCAATGAAAACTCTCTTTAAAACATTTGAATGGCCGTTCATAAAACATTTGAATAGATATGTCTCTTGGAAATTATTTTCTGAAAATCCCCTCTGGTAATCAATTACAAGACTTATGTAATCGATTACAGGTTTTAAAAATTTGAATTAAAACATTTTCAACTGCTGGTAATCGATTACCAGAGAGCAAATCTCGAATTGAAATGATAGAATTCTTTGGTCAAACCTTTTGTTTGTTTTCAATTTGGGAAACTTCTTCCTAAAGATTCTAAGAGATCAAACTTGATCATATATCTTGACTTTCTTGGATTCTTGTCTTGAATAAAACTTAGAAGCACTTGATCCTTTAGCATCATCAAGACATCAAAACATCTTGCTTCTACATAGGAGTCATTTAACTTAATCCATCAACTGAAAGATCCTTCAACTATTTCTCGTCCTTGGAAAATTCTTTTTGCAAGAATCAACTTCTTTCATTCTTCCTCACTACGAGGTCGTGAAAACAAGACAACACTTGGTACCTCTAAGCCCTACACTGGGGCAACGAAAGGCACCATGCAAAAACCTCAAGCGAACCTAGGGGCAGATTAGAAGTTCTCACCCAATAGGTTCCCTCCTACAAGGTCATGACGAAAGACAACGATTGGTACCTCAAAGCCTTACACTGGGGCAATGAGGGGCACCGTGCATGAGCCTCAAGTGAACATAGGGGCCGATCAAAAGTTCTCACCCATCGATGTTTTTAACAAAAAAAAGGGGGACAAACCCTAGGATTTCAATGGATTGATCAAACATCAAACGACTCCATTGCCGTCACTCCAAAATGGTCAAGTGACTAAATCAAACAGAACACACACTCTGAGGGAGTTCCCGGAGAGATTTGCAAAAAAGATAGGATGAGGTTGCATGAATTATCACCTCTTTCAAAAGGACAGTCAATCTGTGTTTTCCAAAAAAAAAAAAAAATTAATTAAATCAAAATCAAAATAACAAAATAGGGAAAGAATGTCATGAACATTGTACAACTTTCCATTACATTGCATTGTTTCAAATGAAGTCCGCATTTACCAAATTTCACGACAAAGGTTGCATGCATCTGCATCCCTAAAAATCATGTTAACTGCATAGATTTCCTACATCTAATGTCCAAATCTTGTGGATTTGGGATGACCGGCCCTCTCGATGAGTCGATCTCTTGCTTTCTCATAAGGGTGGACCTTGGGTACTAGTTACCCTCACCATTGAGAGGACTACACGTCCTCACCATCAGAGGGCTGCACGCCCTCACCTCCAGAGGACTATAAGTCCTCGCCTTGAGAGGGCTACACGCCCTCACCTTGGGTACTAGTTACCCTCACCGTTGAGAGGACTACACGTCCTCGCCTTGAGAGGACTACATACCCTCACCATCAGAGGGTTGCACACCCTCACCTCTAGAGGACTACATGTCCTCGCCTTGAGAGGGCTACACGCCCTCACCTTGGGTACTAGTTACCCTCACCGTCAGAGGACTACACGTCCTCGCCTTGAGAGGACTACACGTCCTCACCATCAGAGGGCTGCACGCCCTCACCTCCAGAGGACTATAAGTCCTCGCCTTGAGAGGGCTACACGCCCTCACCTTGGGTACTAGTTACCTTCACCTTCAGAGGACTACACGTCCTCGCCTTCAAAGGGTCATGTACCTTCAACTTCAGAGGACTACACGTCCTCGTCGTCAAAGGGTCATGTGCCTTCACCTTTGTAGGGCTACACGCCCTCACCTTCAGAGGACTACACGTCCTCACCTTTAGAGGACTACGCGTCCTCGCCATCAGAGGACTACATGTTCCCCATTTTCAAAGGGGGGCATGCCCTCACCTTTAGAGGATTGCACGTCCTTGCCATCATAGGACTACATTCCCTCGCCTTCGAAAGGTGACACGTCCTGAACTTCAGAGGGCTACACGCCCTCGCCTTTAGAGGACTACGCGTCCTCACTTTCAGTGGGCTCCATATCCACACCTTAAGATAATTTAAGGTCCTCTGTCCTTAAATGCTTAACCGAGACTTGCACTCCCGATTAAGGGACCAGTAGTTTCCTTTTAACGGTTCCTGGGCCACCCCCTGATATTGGAGGAGGGCCAACTGTGCGAGCACAACCAGAGAGGGAGGCTATCACACAGCTACTATGCATACTGGGGCAAGATTTCACCCGTGCCGCTGCAAAGAGAAGAGTGCGGACCATGCGCACCAACATGACCACTCTTACACAGATATAGATGACATTGCTACTTAGCAACATTTTGCCCAGCGACCGCAATGCCAATCTCCCCTTGCGGAAGTATCAGTTGGTCTGTGTCGTCCCGACATGGGTAAGTATGCATATGGTTCAACTGATTTCTGATACCATTTATTTGTTTGTAGGGATCGCACCCACAAAGACACCCAGTGAACCTGAAGAAGTCCAACAGGGCCCTGGGGTTTCCAGCTCTGGTTACGGGCCTCTATCAGTCCTACAGGGTGCTCGTACCCCCCCGACAAGGTCACATCATCATAGGTAAGTATGCACATCGCTCAACTGATTTCTGATTTCATCTATTGTTTGCAGGGATCGCGCCTGCAAGACACCCAGTGGACCCGAAGAAGTCCAACAGGGTCTTGGAGTTGTCAAGCTCTAATCACGGGTCTCTGTCAGTTCTACGGAGTACCTGTCACCTCCAGCAAGGGCATCAGGCCCCCTACTAATCGAGCTTTCATCAAGAAGTACTGCGTCTCCAGGCAGGCGCAGGGCGAAACACCACAGCAGCCTGGGGATGGTCGGTAGCGGGCAATAGACACACCGCCACCACCTCTAGAGTTAACCTCAGCTCATCCGCAAAAAGGTTAGAGCGTTGCCTACGACACATGGCCGACCAGCAGGCGACCAAATCCAAAGCCAAAGGTAAGCAAAGTACTAGGTCCGTGACCTACAAGCCATCATGCGTCCAGCTAAAGACGTTAAAGAAGCGCTACTAGAAGGCAACCTAGTACCTTTTGAATCTGTGCTTGTTATTTGATCACTTTTCATAGTAAGACACACCTAGTTGCTCATGATCCTAGGAATTTAAATAAAACGAGCACAAGCTCGGAAGGTAGTCATACCTCACAAAATATATATATGTATGTTTAGGTAGAAAGATACCTTAGATATGCATGTATGTAAACAAAAACACACTTCACAAAATATATATATGTATGTTTAGGTAGCAAGATACCTTAGATATGCATGTATGTAGCAAAAAGATACCTCACAAAATATATATATGTATGTTTAGGTAGCAAGATACCTTGGATATGCATGTATACAACAAAAATACCTTACAAAACATATATATGTATGTTTAGGTAGCAAGATACCTTGGATATGCATGTATATAGCAAAAATACCTCGCAAAAATATACACATGTTTAGGTAGCAAAATACCTCATGAAAAAAAAGGGAAAAAAAAACAAACAAGAAAAAGAAATAAACAAATGATAATGATAAAAAAAAAGAAGGAGAAAAAAGAAAAAATAAGTTGTCAAGCTGAAAAACCAACATGCTTTTGAAAAGAGATGACTTCCAACTTTTCTTTAAAGAAAATTCGCTGATCATAGCTAGTTTTTGAAAAAAATGTGTCTACACCTGAAGGGTGAATACTGTGAAATTTCCCCGGACGCCCGAAATGGACTCGGATGAATGCACAAATGGATAAAAGAACATATTTTGGAAACATTGGGTTGATTTAAAATAGAGGAAATGAATCCTGAGCCCTAGCATCACATGACCATAAAAGTTTGACACTTGAGTGTCCACATAGGTGCATGCATGACCAGTTTTGCATGAAGTTTCCAAATCATCATTTTTGCATTTGTGTCATGGAAATAATGTGGGGCATCCCTTTTATCCTTGAACCAAACCAAACCCTGACATGTACCATGCCTAGCCATTCTACAAGTCTTGAGCCAAGATCCTGACTCACCATAAACCTTGACCCAGGGTGAGAATGTCAATCCTTACCCTCGGAAGCAAAAAAGAATAGAAGGGAAATTTCCAATCAAAGAAAAAGAGAAGGAAAATTTCCAATCAAAGGAAAAAAGGAAACAAGGAAATTCCCAATCAAAGAGAGGGAGAAAGAAAAAAGAAAAGAAAGAAAAGTCCCAACCAAAGAATGGGAGAAAGTAAAGAAAAAAAAAAGAGAAGAAAGCTCCTGGTCAAAGAAACCAGAAGAAATGTGCAGAGAGGTCTTTAGACCGGACAATATCTGAACAATACAAAATTGTCACCAAATGAACAAAAAGAAGGAAAGGAAACCATGACCTAAAATGGTCTTCTCCCTTTAATTGCCAACCAAAATCAGTGCGCTAGCGACTTTTTCGCCCCACACTAAACAAAAACAAAAAATCAAAAGCCAAAAACACACAAAAGCCGAAAAACCCACCAAAAGAACCCATTCCCAAGGGAAGCCCTATTGATCCATGATCACGCATGTAATTTTTGATTTGATAGGAAATAATTTGCAAAGTCAAGTCATGACATATCTATGGTTCGGAATTAGGATGAAACACTTACCTGTGCGAGATTGATACACTTTGAGTGGATTTCTTCTATTTTTGTCGAACCCAGTGTTTCCTCTAAATGTTCATTTAGAAACGAAATGCTAACCTCCAAAATCTCATTTATGGTTATGGGGGGATTTCATCAGCAGACTCTCCTTCCCCGGTAAACGCATTGTTTTCCACTCAAAAAAGCGTATGCTGCTCTAATCAGTTGGAATATTTATCTCTTTACTAAAGCATGTTTGCATTTTAGCAAAGAAAACACCGAGACTTTTTCAAGTCTCACCAGTTATCCAGAACTACGTAGGTCTGAGTTCCTCATTGGAGGATACGTAGGAGCAAGAGCCTCGCTTTTGTCGACCACACCGCCTTTTGTTGCCATGACTCAAGAGCTGGTAGCCCGCGGAGACACCTTAGGGTTATCCGCACCTCGTCATTCAGTGACCCCAAGTGTGATTCACGAGCAGAGACCAATATGGTCATCTGCGCCCTTTCCGGAGATGTCAGCATTTTCCGATGGAGACTTTTCAAGTCTCACAAGTTATCAAGAACTACGTAGGTCTGAATTCCTCATTGGAGGATACGTAGGAGCAAGAGCCTTGCTTTTGTCGGCCGCCCCATAATCTTTGTCATACTGACCCTGAGGTCAAGTGACATGCACCCTTGTATCATCCAGAGGCGGCGGGCCCGATGATACGCGGAGATACCTTACGGTTATCCGCACCCTTTTGTCATCCAGAGGCGGCGGGCCCGATGACAAGCAGAGACCAAGTTTGGTCATTCTGCACCCTTGTATCATCCAGAGGCGGCGGGCCCGATGATACGCGGAGATACCTTACAGTTATCCGCACCCTTTTGTCATCCAGAGGCGGCGGGCCCGATGACAAGCAGAGACCAAGTTTGGTCATTCTGCACCCTTGTATCATCCAGAGGCGGCGGGCCCGATGATACGCGGAGATACCTTACGGTTATCCGCACCCTTTTGTCATCCAGAGGCGGCGGGCCCGATGACAAGCAGAGACCAAATTTTGTCATTCTGCACCCTTGTATCATCCAGAGGCGGCGGGCCCGATGATACGCGGAGATACCTTACGGTTATCCGCATCCTTTTGTCATCCAGAGGCGGCGGGCCCGATGACAAGCAGAGACCAAATTTGGTCATTCTGCACCCTTGTATCATCCAGAGGCGGCAGGCCCGATGATACGCGGAGATACCTTACGGTTATCCGCACCCTTTTGTCATCCAGAGGCGGCGGGCCCGATGACAAGCAGAGACCAAGTTTGGTCATTCTGCACCCTTGTATCATCCAGAGGCGGCGGGCCCGATGATACGCGGAGATACCTTACGGTTATCCGCACCCTTTTGTCATCCAGAGGCGGCGGGCCCGATGACAAGCAGAGACCAAGTTTGGTCATTCTGCACCCTTGTATCATCCAGAGGCGGCGGGCCCGATGATACGCGGAGATACCTTACGGTTATCCGCACCCTTTTGTCATCCAGAGGCGGCGGGCCCGATGACAAGCAGAGACCAAGTTTGGTCATTCTGCACCCTTGTATCATCCAGAGGCGGCGGGCCCGATGATACGCGGAAATACCTGAGTGGTTATCCGTATAAACATTCTTTTGCTATCTGTAAGACAGAACGCTTGATAGCATGCAGAGGCTGACATAGTCTTCTGCACCTTTTGTTCCTCCGGGAACAACAAGTCATTTACATGCGGAAATTTCATGGTCACCCGCGACTCTCGTCAACCGAGAGGAGCGAAATTAGTGTCATACACTAATTTTCGTCCGGGTACCTTTGCTTGATGACATGCGACCTTTCTTTGGTCCTTGTGAGGTGCTTGGCACCCATCGTTAGGCAATTTGTGAAAATCCGGGAACGACAAGTCATGGTCACCCGCGACTCTCGTCAACCGAGAGGAGCGAAATTAGTGTCATACACTAATTTTCGTCCGGGTACCTTTGCTTGATGACATGCGACCTTTCTTTGGTCCTTGTGAGGTGCTTGGCACCCATCATTAGGCAATTTGTGAAAATCCGGGAACAACAAGTCATTTGCATGTGGAGATTTTATGGTCACCCGCGACTCTCGTCAAATCGAGAGGAACGAAATTAGTGTCTTATCTTTACTTTCCTTTTATCTCCAATAAAAGACAAGTAAAGAGGGGCAACTGTCATACCCTAATTTCGTCCGGGGACCTTTGCTTGATGACATGCGACCTTTCTTTGGTCCTTGTAAGGTGCTTGGCATCCATCATTAGGCAATTTGTGAAATTCCAGGACATGCCGAAAAACCAAAAAAAATATTGATGCACAATCCGTAAGTTTCCGTGACACACCGGAAATCAAATGGAAGCATCGGTGCATAATTAAGTGAGGTTCCGTAACATTCCGTAAGTCAAAAAGGGGATGATTATGTAATCCGCAAGGTTCCGTAACATTACGGAAAGAAAACAAGTATCGTTACGAGATTCGTAAGTTTCCGTAACTTTACGAAAAAAGAATCACCAAAAAAGGCAAGGGGGTGAACTTATCAAGATAGGGGTGTAAATAGCAATTCAAATCTAGGCCCTTCTAGAACATTTTGGAAGTTGGGTTGCTTAAGGAGGAAGCAACTGGGCGGCAAGCTCCTCCACGTTTTTGAAAAATGGTTTTCGGGGCTTCCGCGGCTTCCGTAATACTTCCGTAAAATTTCCGAAAACCTTGGGTAAGCATATTCCACTTAACATTGGTAAAAGGGAAAAGAAAAAAGATGAAAATCAAATTCGAAAACAGTTCCGTAAGGCTTCCGTAACTTTTCCGTAAAATACGAAAAGGGGGGTGAACTTAGTAATTCGGGTGCGCTTAGAAATCTTCTTCATTAAGTCTTTGGGCGGCAAGCACCTCCTTTTTTTTCTATAAATAGGGGAGGGGGGAGCTGTTTCAAAATGTTCAAAACCCCTTTGGCTATGCATTTCGGCTATTTTGGGCAAAAAACACGTTTTCGTGAAGAAAAATCAAGTCGAAGTACTTCCGTAACGCTTCCGTAAGCGATTCTGTGGAAATTCTTCATCGTTCTTCGTCGTTCTTCACCGTTCTTCATCCGTTCTTCGTTCGTTCTTCGTTCTTCAACGGGTAAGTTTTCGAATTCGAGACTTTCAATTCATTTCTTGTTTTGTGTACTTTCACTTTAATTTCGTTTACTTTCAGTTTTCTTTTCTTCCGTTTTTAACGTGCTTTAACCATTTATTTAAGCCGTTTTCTCGTCTAATAAATGATAAAATGAATTTCAACCGATCATTTGTGTTGTAATCTCGTTTAATCACTGTTAAAACGAAATCTAACCGATCGTTCACGCTATAACCTCGGTTAAACCAAAAAAAAGTAAAATAATAATAAAATAATCAAAATATCTTGAAAAATAATAATAAAATGAACAAAATATCTTTGAATAAAATAAAACAAAAAAATCAATCGGACGTTTTTTCTTTGGAAGTTTCCTTGAATGAATTGATTAATAACCAAAGTGAAACTAAGACTAAAATAGACTCACAAATCAAGTTTTGTCCGAAAATCACTAAAAACCGTTTTAAGGTCCAACGCCTTAAACGGTCCTCTTTGCTTTTATCGGTTAACATGGACCGTTCAAAAGCATAAAATCAACATGTAACTTTACCGCTTTTGCAAGAACTACGTAGGTCTAATTTCCTCATCGCAATTGAGGATACGTAGGAGCAAAAGCCCCGCTTTTGTCGACCACCCCAAGAGATCGTTAATGGTCCAATGCCTTAACGTTTCTCTCCTTTCAAAAACAAGAGATCGTTAATGGTCCAACGCCTTAACGTTTCTCTCCTTTCAAAATCAAAAGACCGTTTAATGGTCCAACACCTTAAATGACCTTTTGTTCAATAAAAACATATTTTGCAAAAAAGACAAAAACAACTTAACCAAACGCTTTGTTCCGAAAGAACTACGTAGGTCTGATTTCCTCATCGCAAATTGAGGAATACGTAGGAGCAAAGGGAAACACCCTTGTCAACCACAAAAAAGGAAAAAATATAAAAAGGGTATAAAGGATATAAGGACATAAAAGGGGACGTATAAATCAAAGTCATGTTTGCACATTCGATTAAAGGCTGCCGTCCCTTGGGACGGACGTGTGGGGTGCTAATACCTTCCCCGTGCGTAAATACAACTCCCGAACCTTTCACTTAAAAGTTCGTAGATCGCGTCTTTTCCGGTTTTTCCGACGTTTTCCTCAAATAAACGTTGGTGGCGACTCCGCGCGTATTCCTTTCGTGGAACACGCATCCCGCGAGTCACGCGTCGCCCTCCCGCCGAAGGGTAGGTTGCGACAGTTGCCATTCTCTATTAAGACATCTTAAAACTTTATTAACTAGATCTTCATTTTGAAAAGTTTTTCCTAGAGATGCAAGATGATTAACTATGTGTGTGAACCTTTTTTGCATGTCTTGTATACTTTCATTTACATTCATCCTAAAAAGTTCATATTCATGAGTTAAAGTGTTTATCCTAGATCTTTTAACATCTGTTGTGCCTTCATGTGTTACTTGTATTGTATCCCACATATCCTTAGCACTTTTACAATTTGAAACCCTAAAGTATTTATCTATTCCTAAGGCAGATGTAATAATATTTTTGGCCTTTAAATTATATTGTACTAATCTTCTTTCTTCCTCAGTCCAATCTGCTCTAGGTTTTTCTATTGTTGCACTTCCGGCTATTATAGAGGGAACATAAGGTCCTTGTTCTATGGCTTCCCAAATATTTAAATCTATTGCCTCTATAAAGATTTGCATGCGGGTTTTCCAGTAGTGGTAACCCACTCCATTAAAGATGGGAGGTCTATTTATAGAATTTCCCTCGGGAAACAAGTAGTTTGATGAGGCCATAATTCTTGAAGCTTCTAAACTTTATACAAGAATGAAGCTCTGATACCACTTGTTGGACAAGTGGCCTCAGATATCTTAAGAAGAGGGGGTTGAATTAAGATATCACAACTTATTTCCCCAATTAAAAATTCTAGTTATCTTTCTATTCCAGTTATAAATTCCCTTAATAATGAATTTCTTAAATATTGATTCAAATAGAACAATTTGAATATAAATATAAAACAATAATAAATAAAGGAGTTTAAGGGAAGAGAAAATGCAAACTCAGATTTATACTGGTTCGGCCACACCCTTGTGCCTACGTCCAGTCCCCAAGCAACCCGCTTGAGAGTTCCACTATCTTGTAAATTCCTTTTACAAGTTCTAAACACACAAGGACAACCCTTCCTTTGTGTTTAGAATTCTTTCACAACAAGAGACCCTCGATCTCTTAATCCCTTTTCAGAATGAAGAAGAAGAAAAGAAGAAATCTCTCTTGAAAGAGATAGATTGAACAATTTGAGCACTAAAATAATTCCTTATTGAATCACAAGTAATTTGGCCAAGGAATTTGTAAGAGGATAAAACGATTTTGCTTTATAAGAGGATAAGACCTTTTTGTTCTGAAAAACTCTCCCAAAATCGTGTCTCAAGTCACATATATATAGGCCTATGATAGCCATTCAAGAACCACACAAAAGGATGTGACTGTTGAGAATGTTTTCTGAAAAACTCCTCTGGTAATCGATTACAATATGTGTGTAATCGATTACACGCTTTAAAATTTGAATTAAAACGTTCAGAAACTGCTGGTAATTGTGTAATCGATTACACAGTGCAAATTTTGAATTCAAATTTTAATAGCTGTTGTAAATCAGTTTTGGCCACTGGTAATCGATTACATCCTCTGGTAATCGATTACCAGAGAGTAAATTTGTTGAAAAAGACTTTTTAACTTAAAATTCTTGGCCAAACCTTTTGCTACTTCAATTGGAATTCCCTTCCTATTTAATATACCCTTTCTAAGACTCTATAGACTGTCTTGATCATCCATCTTGAGTATCTCTAATTGCTTTGTCTTGAGTAAATCTGTGAGAAGCATATGATTCATGTAATCCTTTGGCATCATCAAAACATTCAGCTTGATCCTTTGTCTACAAAAACCTTCAACAAGAAGAGATTTCCAAAAAGAAAATACTCGCACGGACCTTCATCCAGCAAAAATATTGATACTCTAAAACCAAAAATAAAACCCAAAATAACATGTTACAATTGTGGAAAGCAAGGTCACATTAGCAAATACTGTAGGCTAAGGAAGAAATTAAGAAACCTTAACCTAGACCCAATCATTGAAGAGTAGATTAATAATCTACTCATTGAAGCCTCAGAGGAAGAAATGGAAGAGGATTCCTCTGAAGAAGATCTCGATCTAATTCAACAAGATGACCAACCATCGTCTATAGACGATGAAGAAACACGAGAAATCAATACTCTAACAAGAGAACAAGATCTTTTCTTCGAGGCAATCAATTCCATACTAGACCCTCAGGAAAAGAAGGTTTTCCTAGATAAACTGAGAAAATCTCTAGAAACCAAACCTAGGCCAAAAGAGTTTATTACAAATAATAAATTTGATGTTAGCAACATACTCAAAAGATTAGAAAATATTTCAGAAAAATCAACCATCATCCGAGATCTTCAAACAAAAATTAATAATCTAAAACAAGAAGTTAAAGAACTTCGTCAACAACAAGAAATTCATCAAATCGTCCTATCTCATCTCGAAGAAAATAGTGATTCAGAGAGTATAGAAAAAGATGTAGGAAATGAAGACAAAGAAGATGAAATGTTTATGGGATTAATCAATAAGATTAAGATTCAAAAATTTTATATAAATATTAGAATCATTATTAATGATTTTTGTCTTAGACACAATGACCCTATTTGACACCGGGGCTGATTCAAATTGTATTTTGGAAGGATTGGTTCCTACAAATTTTTTTGATAAAACATAAAAAAAAAAATGAGCATAACAAATGACTCAAAATTAAAAATTAACTACAAGTTATCAAGCACAATAATAGAAAATCAAGGTCTTAGGGTTAACACAAACTTTCTCCTGGTAAAAAACCTAAAGAATGAGGTTATCCTAAGAACACCCTTCATTAGAGCTCTATTCCCCCTTCAGATATCTAAGGCGGGAATAACCACCATTCATCTAGGAAGAAAAGTTACATTTAATTTTTCTACTAAACCTATTTCAAGAAAAATAAATTTCATAGAAAAGAAAATTAGCCAAATCAATTTCTTAAAAGAAGAAGTCTCTTTTAATAATATTCAGATACAATTGGAAAAACCCCAATTAAAAGAAAAAAATCAGTCTCTGTTACAACATATTCAATCATTCGACAATCCAAATTCTAAAGGTCATGCAACCTAGACAATTTGGAACCAATTTAAATCAAACCAAATTTTTTTTTGTACCCTTTGATCCTATAGGTTACACCTATTGGGATTATATGGATGCCTGTACCAAAGTATTATGGCATCAAAACAACAAATTCAAACATTCATGGCTCATTTATTTTAAGACTAATACAATCTATAATTTTCCCAACTGGTTTCTTCAATGGTGGGACTTTTTTGGACCAATACCAGAAATTTTCCCAGAACAGGTCCAACAGGGATATGCCCAATTCAACAAGTTTCATAATTCCCAGGAATCACGAATTTCGGTGAACTTGAAATATTTTCTAGTTTTGCTTTATCCTAGATTTTCTCCTGGCAATACAGGTACAGTAAAACTAAAGGTAACAAGAATTTCCCATCACTTCAGCGACATGCTTTTGTCAAGTGGTGGACACAATTTGATGTATCCAAAGCTGAACTAGAACAAGTCAAACTTTGGTTCAAAGCTCATCCGAAGCTATTAAAAGCAGCTGATCGTGAGACTTCCTTATTCCTTAATCACAAGTCCCAACTAGCTGCATTCCTAGCGAGTTCCAGATCAAAAGAAAGTTTGGCAAAAAATCTGAAAGAAGTCTTACAGCTTCTACAACAACAAGAAGATGAAGGCTCTTCCTCAAAGAAGGAAGATACTAATTCTTCAAAAGAAGATGATCCCTTCTACCAAAATGAGGATGATTGTTTTGGTATTTCATTAAATGATGATTAAATGTAATTAACCTGTACTGTAGAAATAGTTTCAGTTACAAAACTGGCAATGTAGCAACAGTAGAATTATTTGACTATATAAGGAGTCCTCAACTCATTTGTGAGACACCCTTTCAGATAGTCATTTTCTGGTTTTAGAGAAAGAGACTCTGCATAAGAAACAATCTTTATAAGCTTTTCTTTCGATTTTAATAAAGCTCAAGTTTTCTTCTTTTCATATCTTTCCTCCCTCTTGACTGATCCTGTGTGGCTCTGTCGCTGCTTCAGTTTCTTCTCTTCTCCCTCCTCACAGATTCTATTCGGCTCTGCCATCATTTTTGTTTCTTTAATGTTGCTTTCATTTTAAATTTCATTTACAGTTATTTATTTTCTTAATTAACAACCTCATTTATACTGCCTTCTTATTTACTGCATTTCTACTTCCTATTTTCCTGTTGATCTCATTCCGCTGATCTCTGGTAAACTCAAGGTCCAATCTATAAAATGTTTGTATCTCCCAATTCCACATGCATTCAAAATCATTGAAACAGATGCATCTGACATTGGCTATGATATATGGAACCACCACAATATGCTGAGGTTTCTCTGTCAACAGATCGATTTGCCTTGACAGTGGAGCTCTTGTTTAGGAAATCTATAGAACCCCAATGTTCATCCAAGGCTGCTCGAACATTGGTTGTTATCCATTTTCCTTTATCTTGACCATTTCTAATCTTGTTCATTGTACTTTTCAAAATACGTGAACCTTTTGTCTCAAAAATAGCTTTAATGGCTCGCTCTTCTACTAGGTGCCACCCATATTGTTTATGCATCAAAGAGGAAACAAGAACTAAATTAGAAATCATACAAGAAACAATCCATTTTAAATTAAACTATAATTCAAATTACCTTAAACTCTCCAAACCACCTATCGCTAAGGTCAACTGATACCTTCAACCAACTTGGAGTCGGTTCATCAAACTTTGCTCTAATGATATCTAATATGATATTCAAACATCCATATGTTGGTTGAAACCTATGTACAAAGACATTATCAATATCACATTTAAAAAAAATTTAAGAAAAATTAATAGTTAAATGAAATGCACTTACTCTCCTTTATATGCACGAATGAGAGGCCTCTGATCAACAATATGTTCACAATTTGGATACTCATGTATAAGAGAATCATCTGGTGCTAGAGGTGAAGCATCTCCAACAGGGGTAGTGGGAATTGACTCCCTTACAAAGGTTGGATTTGGTTGGTCTTGAGCGGTAGGAAGTGTGTTTGGTGTCAACACAACAACATGAATCATCGACTCTGAGGTTGATATGTGATTGGAAGAGGTGGAAGGGTTGGTGGTAATTGGAACTCCTAAACTAACACCACGTCTTCTACCATAATTAAATGTTCTGCGACCACCACCTCTACCTCTGTCTGCCATCTACATGTTTTATTTTGTTACACACATACACACACACATACATACATACATACATACATACACACACACACACACACACACACACACACACACACACACACACACACATATATATATATAAGGACAAATAAATAAAAAGTGAAGTACCACAATCAATACAGTTTCGTAAACAAATAAGTTCAACTTGTTAATGAAAACTCACATAAACATGTTTTCTACACCAAAATAGGTTATTTATCTTCTCTTTCATATTCACTACAAGAGATTCATTAATGACATCAGGGTCAACTTCCAACACTTCTTGAAGCCCTACAAGCTCATGATCTTGGTATGAAGCCTCTTGCTCAGTTTCACTTACTATATTGTCAGTGATTCTGCGGCGAGCTTTTGTCTTCATTATGGGTAACCATCCTTGATGTCCCTCGGGATATGTTGTGAAATAAACTTGTTCTGCTTGTTGTGCAAATATGAATGGGTCGTATGCTTTAGTATATTTGTTTGATTGGCTTACTTCAACAATCTCATATTTTTTTATCTACTCATGTCCCTATATAAGGAGTATTATCAAACCAATCACACTTGAATATAACTAACTTCATCGATGGGATGCTAGTATACTCCAATTGAATAATATGAGACAACATTCCATAAAAATAAGATTCTAAGTTGACCATCAATTCCCCATACGTAAACACCATAATTAGAAGAATTCATGCCTTCATTCCAGCTAATTGTTTGAAATTTATATCCATTTATAACGTAGATAGATAGGCCATCATTCAACTTTTCTCTTAGGTCCCCATGCCAAATTAACCAATATTGAATCTTGGATATTATTTTATGGATTTAGAACCTAAAAAAATTAACAATTAATGTCGCATATAAGACCATATCATTATGGAAGAAATATTATTTGAATAATATATAAGGTGTTAACCTACATATTGCTTGAACCATGTAGGAAAGTTGGATGGAATGTCTTGGTTAAGTTGAGCATCCGATGCAGTGGGATTCAGCTCCCTCAAAAAATTCTCATAAATACTGCAAAGGATAAAACAAATTACTCAAAGTACACAACATGACATCATTAAATTATTAATTAGAGTTATACAAGTATTAAAAATAATCTTACTCTAAATATGGTTCAACCTCTAGACAATTTTGAAGAACATACAAGTGAGCAACTTGAAGATCAACTTGGTCCTAAAAATATGTTTTGGATTTACCACTTGCTCTTCCTAGGTAATTCAAAATTGATATAGGAGGAGAAGATGAAGAACCTTCATCCACATCAACATTCTGAGGCATCCTAGTCCTTCTCGTTGCAATTTGATCAGGATAGTAAAATGAGGCAAAGGTAGATGTCTCCTCCACTAAGTACGCTTCACAAATCGATCCCTCAACTCTAGCCTTATTCTTGACTTTATATTTGAGGGAGTGTAAAAACCTAAAATTAATATGAATAAGTATTATTAATAAAAATGATTATATAACACAATGGTGTATAAATGATTAGTCATTTTATACCTCTCGAAAGGATACATCCAAAGATATTGGACCGGACCACTAAGTCTTGCCTCATAAGGTAAATGAACTGGAAGATGCTCCATTGAATCAAAGAAGCTTGGTGGGAATATTCTTTCTAAGTTACACAACAACACATGTATGTTATTTTCCATAGCCCTTAGTTGTTCAACATTTAATGTTGTTGAAGTTAGTTCTCTGAAAAATTGGCTAAGTTTAACAAGTGGCTTCCAAATAGGTTTTAGTAATGAGTCGAATGTAATTGGAAGCAACCATTGCATGAAAACATGACAATCATGATTTTTCATTCCATGAATTTTTCCCTTGTTAAGATCCACACATCGACCTAAATTGAAGGCATAGCCATCTGGTAACTTTAGTTCTTCGACCCATTTAAGAACAACGACTCTGTGGGATTTGGTCATTGCATAAGCTGCCTTTGGTTTAAGAAACTTGCCACAACCAACATGTACCAACTCAAGCTCCTTCCAATTACATATTTCTGCTAAATCTATTCGAGCATTGTGTGTATCCTTACTTTTGTCATTGATGTCCATCACAATATTAAAGACATTCATAAACACATTTCTCTCTGTGTGCATGACATCAATGTTATAACGTAGAAGCTATGTTTTCCAATAGGATAACAACCAAAATATACTTTGCTTCATCCAATTATGTTCAACACCATAACCAGAAAAATCTTTTTGTTCTTGTGACTCAAGGCAGAGCGGTAAATGTGAAACTCTATTCCAAATGTCAAGACTAGACAAATATGGAGGAGTGGTGAGGTCTCATCCTAACCCTTCTTGAATGATTTTTTATTCCTCCTACATGCATGATAAGCGGAAGAAATTGGAGATGACAATCAAAATAGCATACCTTGTGAAAATTTAAAGTTGTGAATGTCTTCGATCATTCCATACATATGAGACAACCAAGTCTGCCAGCAGTTGTCCAACCTAACAAAAAGTTCTGCCTCAATGACACATCAAAAGTTGGTATGCCATCATTCCACAAAGTTCACAGGTCATCTATGAGTGGTTGCAAGTACAGATCAATCTTGTGCCTTGGATCTAATGGACCTAGAAATAAGACAGTTAAAAAGATAAATTCTCTCTTCATGCACATGTCAGAAGGAAGATTATATGGAGTTAAGATAATCAGCCAACAAGAGTAAGTCTTGCCAAATTGACCAATAGGACTAAACCCATTTGAACATAACACTAATCTGACATTCCTAGGATCCTGACTAACTTCTGGATGCATTGTATCAAAATGCTTCCACGCTTCACCATCAGATGGATGACACATGACATTCGGGTCCCTCTGATTCTCATTATGCCATCTCACGTGAGATGTAGTGGCCATTGAAGAGTATAATCTTTTTAGCCTTGGAATGAGTGGAAAGTACCACATTTTTTTAATAGGAAACTTCTTTTCAATTTCTCTCCTATTAACTGTCAAGTACTAATCACTTTTACAAAAAAGCAATTAGTTATACTGCTTATTTGAATTTTCTTTGTAATACAACATGCATCTGTTCAGGAAACAATCAATTTTCAAACAACCGAGACCCAATTTCTGCATCGACCTCTTAGCTTGATAAAAATTACCCACCATAGTAGTGTTTTTTGGCATGGTGTCGCCCATAAGTTGAACCATACCATTAAAACACCCTTCTGACATATTATAATCATATTTCAAGCTAAGACAGGCCAAAGAAGCTGACAATTTTGAATGATGCTCGCATCCTTCCCACAATGGTGCTAGCGTAGTTGCAAGCATATCAAAGATCTTTTGAGCTTCAGGATTAGGATTTTCCTCCATGCATTCTGTCTCAATTACACCCTCTTGTTCTATGTATTGCCCAATTAATGTTCCAACATGATCCATGATCATTTGCTCATGAGGATTCAATTCTTCCCTTTGCCCATCACTTCCATAGTATGAACCTTGCAACACTACTGGAAGAAATTGTGGTAACTCCTCACCGTGGTTTGCCCACCAATAATAATTGGGCATGAACCCTTCCTCATAAAGATCCCTCCTCACATCATCCATAAACTTGAAAACTTTACATTTGCATTTCTTGCATGGACACCTTGTTTGTTCACCTTGCATTTGAAACATGTCTTGACTAGTAACAAACTGTACAAACTCAAACACTCCTTCTCTAAACTCATTTGTTCCATGTTTATTAGCATCCAACCTCTGATACATCCACCTTCGGTTCTCAGGAATCTCCATTGATGCAAACTACCAACAACAAATCTCCATTAAGAAACATCATGAAGTAAGAAAGTATAATCGTAAAATGAAATGATTTGGTAATATTTAATGGAGTGTGTTCATACAAACACACAAGAGACATACTATTACATCAATAAAGCCACCACTTATATAAGTGTGAGGCACATCAAAACCTTGCTTCATTTATTTACTTATGTATCAAAGTTTGTCTTTTCATCCAATAGAGGCATATGGGATAAGCAACCAAACAAACAATAGAAAAGGGTGATACACATAAAATGTAAAATATGACTAACCTCACAAAAGTATACTACTCTGACTCTATATTTTGAGTTTTTGTTTATCACCCATTGCAAAGTTGACTCGTACAAACCATTTAGAGATTAAGTGTAAGATACCTGAAGTGTGTTTACATCGTCATCTTAGTTAAGTAATGTCAATAAATCTGTTAAACAACAACTAAGATTTTTTATTTATTAATTCACTATACGTAGAGACGTATAGGATAAAAAGAAGGAGAAATAATTTAATGGATGATTTTAAGTGTAACTCGAGCTTACTCTTAAATCATTCAATAACATTTTGTTAAATAATTCATTCTAAAACTTACCATTTACTTGATTAAAAATTCTTATATCTAGATTATATATATATATATATACAAAATTTTAAATTGACCCAAAATTAATTTGTGGAAGACTTGTCCCGATCTACTCCCAAATGATCATTTTACTCTTATAGTTAATGGGCTAGTGCATGTAAATAATCATGAGTATCCAAATCAGTCAGTACTTGTAACTTCTAAGGAACAAATTAAAAGCTTGAGAATGAATCAATGAACACTAAGAAATAACTTTAACCTCTCCTTAACAAATGGCATTAAAATCTTATCGACACACTACGTAATTATTAGTTATTATAATAATATTATGCCACATAGAGGAGGTCTAAGGACTTGGTTGGGATTAGAAGGGTTTTTTGGTGATATATTCCACAAAGGAGGTAAATCGATGTTGTTGGCTTGGCTGGCAAATCAACATTGTTTTCGGATATTAGAGAGATGAGAATGATGCGTGATTTCGGGTTAGGTTTATGGGGTGGACTTAAAGCAAGTTTTTGTGTTGGGGAGAGTTTTAGTTCAATAGCTACACAAAGGTACACTTGTTATTAAAAATGCAGTATCTAGGAATTGATCTTAGGTCGTCTCCCAACGAGCAATGGTCAACCAACGTTCATAATAGATAGTGATAAAACAGTAACGAATTGGGGGGGGGAGCTGTTTGTTTTTGTAATTTAAACAGCAAACAAATTTTAATTAGAAAATAACAGAATTAAAACATGTTGTTTCCCTTTGATTCACAAGCAAGTCTCTTATCCTAGGTTACGAGGATTTATCCCTAACCAGTTCAACCACTTAATCCAACCCTAAATTAAATTACTAAGTGAAAATTAACATAAGGTTGTCATTATGTGATTAAGCAACACATACATCAATTAATCATGAACGAAACTGATCATTAAGCATGAACGTAAATTAAGCGCAGAGACAATTAATCAAGCACTAAGCATGCATGGATTAATAGCAACAAATACAGAGCAATTGGTGAAAAGGAAAAACTTATCAGTATTCAATAGTAATAACAAAACCTCAAAGAGAGTTGTGCTTGATCCTCAAGAGAAAACAACGCTGGAGACTTAGCCTTCCATTAATCAGCAAAAAATGAAATTGTAGATTGAAGTAGAAACGAAATTGCAGAAAACAAATTTTATTCTACGTGAACAGTGTGCATGAACAGTAATAAAAACTGGAATTGCAAAACCTTAAAATTATTCTCCTCTCCAGAAAAAAAACTCCCTAAACTAAAACCCTGGTGCTGTTATATAGGTCCTCAGCCCCAAAGCTTACAAATCTGTTTTAAGTCCACGCTCATAAACGAAATAAAATAAAATATGGACAAGATAAGATAAGATTGGATGAAATAAAATCTGGACGAAATAAAATCTAGATGAAGTAAAATCTGGATAAGATAAGATTTGATAAAATAAAATTGTCTGCTCTCTTCAAGTCCAAGTCCAATTCCGGATTCAAGCCCAATTGCTTATAATTCTCCTAAAATTAAATTAAAAACACAAAATTAGTCAAGTAGGCCCAAATGATAAAACTGCATAATTAATTTGACAGTTAAGGCTAATTAGTAATTAAAATGGTGACAAAAAGGGTTAAGAAATAGGAGAAAATAATGACACATCAAATCCCCCCACACTTAGCCTTTTGCACTCCTGGGCAAAATTAAAAAAAAAAAAAAGCAAAGCAAGGAACAAATCCAGAGACATTAAAGAGAAACAAAAAAACAAAAAAACAATTACATGTTTCTCAATGAATCTCAAGGAATGAAAGGAATGGGCAACATCCAACACGTAGAGAGTTAAAGAATCAAGACAGTCATGAAAATCATCCAAGCATCTCAAACATGGCAAAATAGTCAATCAGCTCAAGAATGAAAAGTGATAAAGCCTCATAAGATATGCACGCTATCTCTCAAGTGACTAGGCTACTGTTTACTCTCAGAGTACACATGAAAACAAACACCACATAGACTTGGCAAGACTCTAAAATTGACAACCACACCACAAACACATGCACATGAGGATCAAAAGGTCTTTTAAGGTTGTAATGGGGCCAAGGACAAGGTAGAGGAAAGTATGGGATAAGTAGCTAAAACCCAAAGGAATAGAGGAGCAATGGGGAATAAGTGAGAACTAAGAAAAAGTAGTAAACCCCAAAACCAAAATTAAAAATTAAGCATAAAAAGTAAACCCAAAACAAAGTCAACCAAGTCCTCAAACCAATCCAAGTCTTCAAACCAAGACCTCATGTATTCAACTTCATTCTTTTTCTGTTTTTTTTTTTTTTTGAACATGAACAGTAGCAATTGAAAACAATTGAAAAATAAAGCAACAATTAGGAAATATATGTATATACATCAAGCATGGCCAAAATACATCATCAAGCATGGCCAACAAAAACATATCATCCAATGAAACATACCCCCCTACACTTATACCCAAAACAATTCCAAAGCTCCAAAATTCCTTAAGGGTAGGGTGAGATCATGGTTTTTCACTTAAGGCTTGTAATGAGCTTCAAAACAAAGAAAGGGGAACATAGGCTCAAAGGGGCTATCAAAGGAATTAATACAAGGTAGGCTTATTTAGCTAGAGGCTTATAAGAACAAAATGCCTAAATCATCTCCCAACATGCATGTGAAGCAAGAAGTATCAACAAGAGTCAAGCCAAGGCTATTGTGCAAGCAATCAATGGGGCAAAACACACCGAATAAAATAGATGATGATGACTCAAATTCTCACCAAGGGTAAATCTATCACTTCCAATTCGAACTTGACATGCAGAGAAAAACAAGGATTTCAATTCAAAAAATGCCAAGAAACTCCTATTTCAAAAACAATTACCCATTACTTGTACATAACCTATAATTCAAAGAGAAACATACAATGTTGTACATAAAACATAAAACCAAAATAACAAAATTAACCTGGAAAACCTAAAAAAATTAAACTAGAAAGCCCAACAAAATTAATCTAGAATACCCAAAAAAATCAACAAAATTAAATAACATTAAAGAACAATCCCCCCCCCCCCCCCCCACACTTAAACAACACATTGTCCTCAATGTAACACAATCACAAGATCAAGAGCAATAAAAAGCAATCAATAAAATTGGACAAGTGCAATAAAAGTAAAGAAGGAGATAGAAAAAAAAAACTCCCTAAGTCATGGCGGAAGAGAAGTAGGGTGAAGTAAGGAGGTCTCCTCCACCACTACATCCACTAAGGAGGTATTTGTGAGGAATGGTTTCAGCCGATGTCCATTGACCTTGAAGCTCTTATCTGTGGATTCACTTTTGATCTCAATTGTACCATAAGGAAAAACATTAGTCACCACAAAAGGACCAATCCACTTTGACCTCAACTTACCTACCACTCATGAGCCCGAGCCTAGAGTTATACAATAAAACTTTCTGTCCAACCACGAAGTCCTTCTTAGCTATCAAGCTGTCATGGAACTTCTTGGTCTTCTCCTTGTAGAATTTGGAATTCTCATAGGCCTCTAAACGGATCTCATCTAGCTCACTTAGTTGTAACTTCCTTTCCTTTCCAGCCAAATCAATAGAGAAGTTGCAGGTCTTTACAACCCAGTAGGCTTTGTGCTCTATCTCTACAGGAAGATGGCATGTCTTGCCATAGACAACCCGATAAGGCGACATTCCTATGGGTGCTTTGTAGGCAGTCCTATGCGCCCAAAGAGCATCATCCAGCCTGGTGCTCCAATCCTTTATGTTCAACTGCACAATCTTCTCTAAGATCCTTTTTATCTCCTTGTTTGAAATCTCAGCCTGCCCATTAGTTTAGGGGTGGTAAGGTGTGAAAATTTTGTGCACGACCCCATACTTTTTGAGCAAGGCATACATAGATCTGTTACAAAAATAGGTGCCTTGATCACTAATGATGGCTCTAGGGACTCCAAACCTACAAAACAGATTAGATCTAACAAAATCCACAACAACCTTAGCATCGTTAGTTTTGGTGGGTTTCTCTTCCACCCATTTTGAAACATAATCAACAACAAAGAGAATATAAACAGAACCAAAAGAGACAGGGAAAGGCCCCATAAAATATATACCCCAGACATCAAACACCTCACAGAATAACATGGGTTGGAGGCATTTGTTGTCTCCATGAAAGTGAGTCGGCTGCTCTCTGACAAGGCTCAGAAGTGCTACGGATTCTCCAGGCATCCTTGAAGATGGTGGGCCAATAGAAACCACAGTCAAGCACCTTGCGAGCTGTCCTCTATATGCCAAGATGGCCACCTGGTGCGGAAGAATGACAAAATTGCAAGACTGAGTCAATCTCATAGTCTGGAATGCATCTCCTAATAACCTGGTCACTGCACAACTTCCACAAATAGAGGTCATCCCAAATATAATGCTTAGCATCGCTCTTAATTTTATCATTTTGAGTTTTAGATGCTAAGGGAGGAAAAACATAAGCAACCAAATAATTCACAATATTAGCAAACCAGGGAGTGGGAAAGGAATCAGAAATACTATACAGAATGTACAAATGGTCATTCGGAAAATCATCCCGAATGGGTGAGTCCTCAGACACGCGCTCAATCCTACTCAGATGTCCATCCATGAGGTTCTACGCACCACTCCGATCACGGATCTCCAAATCAAACTCTTGGAGCCAAAGCATCCACCTGATCAATCTAGGCTTTGATTCAGCCTTCTTCAATAGGTACTTTAGAGTTGCATGGTCAGTATAAACAATAACACGAGTACCAAGCAAATATGAACAAAATTTTTCAAGAGCAAAAACTATCGCTAATAGCTCCTTCTCTGTGGTAGTGTAATTTGCTTGAGTAGCATCCAAAGTTCTGGAAGCGTAGTAGATCACTTGAGGCAGCTTATCAATCTTTTGAGCAAGGACATCCCCTAATGCGTAATTGGATGCATCGCACATTAGCTCAAATGGGGCTGTCCAATCAGGTGCCTAAATGATAGGGGTGGTAGTCACCGCACGCTTGAGGCAATCAAAAGCCTCTTTGAATTGGTCATCAAAATCAAACTCCACCTCTTTTTGCAGCAGATTGGATACTGGAAGGGTCACTTTGTTAAAATCCTTGATAAAACGCCTATAAAACCCTGCATGACCAAGAAAAGAACGAACCTCTCGCACGCAAGAGGGGTAAGGCATAAAACCCTACATGACCAAGAAAAGAACGAACCTCTCGCACGTAAGAGGGGTAAGGCAATTGTGAAATAACATCTATTTTTGCAGGGTCTACCTCTATGCCCTTATTGGAAATTATATGCCCTAAAACTATGCCTTGTTCTACCATGAAGTGACATTTTTCAAAATTCAGCACAAGGTTGGTTTCAATGCATCTACTAAGAACTCTATCCAGACTATCTAAACATGTATCAAAAGAGGATCCATAAACAGTAAAATCATCCATAAACACCTCTATGCAACTCTCTAAAAAGTCACTGAAAATGCTAAGCATACACCGCTGGAAGGTGCTAGGGGCTTTGCATAGGCCAAAGGGCATCCTCCTATAAGAAAAAGTGCCAAAGGGACAGGTGAATGTGGTCTTTTCTTGATCCTCATGAGCAATATGAATTTGTAAATAACCAGAAAAACCATCAAGAAAACAGTAATGAGACTTATCTGCCAAGCGCTCAAGCATTTGATCAATGAATGGCAGGGGAAAATGATCTTTTCTGGTTACGTGGTTCAGCCTCCTATAATCATTGCAGACTCGCCAGCCATTCTGCACTCTTGTGGTTGTGGGGATAAGCTCATCCCTTTCATTCTTAATTACTGTGAGGCTTGTCTTCTTAGAAACCACTTGGACTAGACTCACCCACTGGCTGTCAGAAATGGGGTAGATGATTCCAGCTTGTAAGAGCTTGGTCACCTCCTTTTTCACCACATCTAGAATGACGGGGTTGAGTCGCTGTTGTGGCTGCCTCACTGGCTTAGCTCCATCCTCTAAAAGTATCCTATGCATGCAGGTAGATGGGCTAATACCAGGAATGTCTGCTAAAGTCCATCCAATGGCCTTCTTGTGCTTCTTAAGCACTAGCAACAACTTCTCCTCTTGCTCAGTAGTAAGGGAGGCAGAGATGATCACTGGAAATTTTCCTTTGTCCTCCAAGTAAGCATACTTGAGGGTTGCTGGTAAGGGCTTCAACTCTGGTGTGGGTGGTGGCTGAATAGTGGGAGGAACCAGGGTAGGAGAAGAAGAAGGTTCCTCAACCTGTACCTCATAAAGCAAGTCAGAAGTATATGTACTTCCTGGAACATGGTTATTGCATTCTGACTCTAAAAAATCAACATCAAGAGGTACAACACCCAGAAAATCAGAACCAAACTCAAACTCAGATTCATTCTCAGCATAAAAATCAGATACATGATCAAATTCAAACTCAGATTCAGATTCAATGCATAAGGAATGACAAGTATGCAGATCAGATAAAAATGGATTTTCCTACCATGAAGAACAAAATCAAAATCAAACATATAATCATCAACAATCTGATCAATTATCTTAGCATGAAAAACAGAATGATCCTCAGATGGATGTTTCATGGCATCAAGAATGTTAAAATGAACAACAATATCACCAAATTCCATAGACAATGTGCCAACATAAACATCTATCTTGGTTCGAGCTGTTTTCATAAATGGCCTGCCTAAAATAATTGGAACTGAACCATGGGAAAATCCCTCTTCCATATTAAGAACATAAAAATCAACAGGAAAAATAAGTTCACTAACCCGAACCAGCACATCCTCTATGAAACCTTCGGGGTAAGCAACACTTCTATTTTCCAAATGAATCACCACATCTGTAGATTGCAAAGGTCCAAGAGATAAAGAATTGAAAATGGACAGAGGCATGACACTAACTGATGCTCCTAGATCTAGCATGGCATTCTCAAATTTATTGTTCCCAATAATGCAAGGTATATAGAAAGTACCTGGGTCCTTACATTTCTCAGGAATGTGAAGAACAAATTTACCTATCAATGCTGACACATTTCTGCCCATGCTAATCCTTTCATTGCCTTTGAGCTTCCTTTTGTGGGTGCACAACTCTTTTAGGAACTTGGCATATCTTGGAATCTGCTTGATGGCATCTAGCAGAGGTATGTTCACCTCTACTTTCCTGAAGGTCTCCAAGATCTCCTTTTCCGCTTGGTTCAACTGAGTAGCCATCTGCCCCATCTGATTTGTCAGACACTGAATGGAGGCTCTTGTCTCTTGCTGAAATTGCATATTCTGGATGGTCATTTGTCTCACTAACTCTTCTAAGGAAGGTTGAGGAAGGGCCTCAACTGCTTGTTGTCTTTGTTGTTGTTGCTACATTGGAGGAGGAACATAAGGCTTGGTTGGACCAGCAGCATTTTGGAAATGAGGGACATGCTGTTGTTGTTGTGGAGGACTTGCCCATCTTAGATTTGGATGATTCCTCCAACCTGGATTGTATTTTTTTCTTGAAAGATCATAATTATTCTACTGTTGTTGGTTTTGCTGCTGAGGGGGTCTATTATAAATGTTTGTAGCATAAGCTTTAGGTTGCTCATTGACTCCAGATTGCTGCAAAGAAGGACAAAGATCTGTATGGTGATCTGCAGAAGAATATAGACCACAGACTCTTGCAACAGGTGCATATTTCTGATTCATGACAAGCTGAGTTACTAGGTTGACTAAGGCATCAAGTTTTCCCTCAAGCTTTTTATTTTCAGTAGATGAAGATGAATCCGTGGCCACCTCATGGACTCCTCTAAGGACAATAGCATCATTTCTTGCACTGAATTGTTGGGAGTTGGAAGCCATCTTCTCAATCAAATTCCTAGCCTCAGCAGGGGTCATATCACCAAGAGCTCCACCACTGGCAGCATCAATCATACTCCTCTCCATGTTGCTAAGTCCCTCATAGAAATATTGAAGAAGGAGTTGCTCAGAAATCTGGTGGTGAGGACAGCTTGCACACAATTTCTTGAATCTTTCCCAGTACTCATACAAGCTCTCTCCACTAAGTTGCCTGATGCCTGAAATGTCTTTTCTGATGGCAGTGGTTCTAGATGCAGGGAAGAATTTCTCCAAGAACACCCTCTTAAGGTCATCCCAGCTGAAAATGGACCTGGGAGCAAGGTAGTAGAGCCAATCTTTTGCCATTCCCTCCAGAGAATGAGGAAAAGCCTTTAGAAAGATATGATCTTCTTGGACATCAGGGGGCTTCATGGTGGAACAAACAATATGGAACTCCTTAAGATGCTTATGAGGATCTTCACCTGCAAGACCATGAAACTTGGGCAGCAAATGTATTAGTCCAGTCTTGAGAACATATGGAACACCCTCATCAGGATATTGAATGCACAAACTTTCATAAGTGAAATCAGGTGCAGTCATCTCCCTAAGAGTCCTCTCACGAGGTGGAGGTTGAGCCATGTTCTCAGTATGAAAATTAGTAGTTAAATGCTCAAAATCAGAATATCTAGAATCACCAGCAACGGAATACTCATAATGCTCGAAATGCACAGAATGATCAGGACGCACACTATGCCTAACTAATCTATGAAAGGTTCTATCTATTTCAGGATCAAAGGGTTGTAAATCACCTGGATTGCCCCTAGTCATGCACTATATGCAGCAAATAATGTGTTCTCAAACAAGCACCAGGGGAGGGTTAAAACTACAACTATAGTCAAACGATATCCAAATGAGCTGAAATTTTGTGACCAGCACCCTAAAATCATGAAAAGATAGCACAAAAAATTTCAAACAAAAATTCAAAATTCTAACTATGAAAAATGCTTAAGCAAAGTTTAGAAAAATAGGACAATAATACTTGAAAAATTAAAAAAACTTAGTAAACAGCTGATTTTTTGAGTTTGGGAGACCCCAACCAGCTAAAGCGGGTGGCCATAGTATGGGAAATTTATTTCTACCCCAAATGCATATATAATAATAGTCATTCTGTGATGCAATCCTACCCTGCAAGGGCATTGGATAAAAGACTCCAAGTAGGTTGGGCCAGAGATCCAAGGGAAGGCCCTAGGGTTCTCATGAGCCTTAGGGTAGATTTCGAGCCCATGGGTTAAGTATGAGCCCACTTATCTTTGTAAATATTAGAATAGGTTTTTCCTTCGTTTGGGCCTTGTATTTTGGTCATTCTAGTAATATAGGGTTTTAGCCTTGTATTTCGAGGCATTTTGAGTAGTCTTTGTAGTAGGGACTTTTTTTGTTTTTCATGTATTTTGTCATGGGGGTGAGCTTAGCTATTATAGGGGGTGTGTAGCTAAGCTATAGCTTTTCATCTCAAGGAGGTGAGCTTAGCTATTAGAAAGGTGTGTGTAGCTAAGCTCTAGCTTCTTTAGGAATCTTATCAAGGAAGCTTCTCAAGGAGGTGAGCTTAGTTATGAGAGGGGTGTGTGTAGCTAAGCTCTAGCTTCCCAAGGAAGTTTTCTCAAAGAAGCTTCTCAAGGAAGTTTTCTCAAGAAAACTTCTCAAGGAAGCTACCTAGTCTATAAATAGAAGCATGTGTAACACTTGTTGTAACTTTGATGAATGGGAGTCTTGTGAGACATACTTCAAAGTTCCACTTCTCTACCTCTTTTATTCCTTCAATTTCGTGCTCCCCCCATTCTCTTTCTCTCCCTGTTTCTTTTCCTCCATTGAAGCATCCTCTCCAAGCTTCTTATCCAAGGCTCATCTTGGTGGTGAAGCTCCTTCTTCCATGGCTTATTCCCTAGTGGATGGCGCCTCCTCTCACCTCTTCTCCTTTGTCTTCCGCTGCATCTCCATGGTGGAAAATCACCATTAAAGGACCTCACTGAAGCTCAAAGATCCAGCCTCCATAGAAGCCCCACAAGCAAGCTTCCATCATTCTGATACCCGGAGCAAAAGTTATGGCTGTGTTAAGTTTTGCTAAACACAAGTTCCCAAAATTTTTATCTCTCTCAAATACTGCCACAACAAGTGCTCCTGGTATTTTTCACACAAAATATGGATCAAAAGAAACTACCACACAAAAAATCAGCCAAAAATAACAACTCTAACTATCAAAACAAAAATCGCTAATTAAATTACAAAATCAGTCGCTAGTTCCTAGTCGCTAATTACTGTTCACAACAAAACACCAACTGAATCAGTCGCTAAAAATAGTCGCTAAATAGGAGACGCGACTGAAATGCAAAACAGAATGCTACATAAAACAAAACAACAAAACACTATTATGAACCTTTGGCCCACTGCTCCCGACAATGGCGCCAAATTTGATCGCGGCCGTATCCGAATCCAATAAACATTAAAAATGCAGTATCTAGGAAGTGGTCCTAGGTCGTCTCCCAACGAGCAATGGTCAACCAGCGTTCATAATAGATAGTGATAAAATAGTAACGAATTGTGGGGGTTGTTTGTTTTTGTAATTTAAACAGCAAGCAAATTTTAATTAGAAAATAACATAATTAAAACATGTTGTTTCCCCTTGATTCACAAGCAAGTCTCTTATCCTAGGTTATGAGGATTTATCCCTAACCAGTTCAACCACTTAATCCAACCCTAAATTAAATTACTAAGCAAAAATTAACATAAGGTTGTCATTATGTGATTAAGCAACACATACACCAATTAATCATGAATAAAACTGATCATTAAGCATGAACGTAAATTAAGCCCAGAGACAATTAATCAAGCACTAAGCATGCATGGATTAATAGCAACAAATACAGAGTAATTGGTGAAGAGGAAAAACTTATCAGTATTCAATAGTAATAACAAAACCTCAAAGAGAGTTGTGCATGATCCTTAAGAGAAAACAATGCTGGAGACTTAGCCTTCCATTAATCAGCAGAAAACGAAATTGTAGATTGAAGCATTAACGAAATTGTAGAAAACGAATTTTATTCTACGCGAACAGTGTGCATGAACAGTAATAAAACTGGAATTGCAAAACCCTAAAATTATTCTCCTCTCCAGGAAAAAAACTCCCTAAACTAAAACCCTGGTGCTATTACATAGGTCCTCAACCCCAAAGCTTACAAATCTGTTTTAAGTCCACGCTCATAAATGAAATAAAATAAAATCTGGACAAGATAAGATAAGATTGGATGAAATAAAATCTGGACAAAATAAAATCTGGATAAGATAAGATTTGATAAAATAAAATTGTTTGTTCTCTTCAAGTCCAAGCCCAATTCCGGATTCAAGCCCAATTGCTTATAATTCTTCTGAAATTAAATTAAAAACATAAAATTAGTCAAGTAGGCCCAAATGATAAAACTGCATAATTAATTTGATAATTAAGGCTAATAAGTAATTAAAATGGTGACAAAAAGGGTTAAAAAATAGAAGAAAATAATGACACATTAGTTAGGTTTATGGGGTGGACTTAATGCAGGTTTTTGTGTTGGGGAGTTTTAGTTCAATAGCTACACAAAGGTACACTTGTTGTCCACTACATATTAAGAATGAGGTTCATTCATCTATTATGAAAAGTTAAACCAATTCATCCATTTTATTCATGATTGATCTACTATAAAAACAATAATTGGGATGTGGAACACTAAAAAAAAACTAAGGTAAAAGTTAAAAAAAATGATGACTAGGAATCTAGTTTTACCAAGTATTTAAGATCCAACATCGAATAATAATCAAGACTAAATAACGGTATTCTGTTATTTACTGAGACATATTTTAAAGGACAAAATGTAAAGATCTATAAGTGTAAAAACAAATAATACCTTAAATGTGATCAACATAACACTCCAGTAGAATAAGTAGAACAATACTATATATGACTTTAATATGTGATATATGTAAAATGATAGCTAAAATGCATGGAAGCACCCTAAACCTTATAGGGCTGCACATTGCCTCGGGATTGATAATAGCAAGTAATTTCTATGCTAGTTGTTTTTCAAACAATGGTGTTGACACAATGAGTCATGAAAAGGTATTGCATAATTAAGTCCAAGACAATTTATTGTTCAATCTCTATCGAGTTCTGTAATGTTATCTCAACTCTCAAGTGTAGTTGGGGCAGGGCTCCACACGACCACTTGGTCCTCAGTGACACAGTTTACTTTGATGTGACCATGGGTAACAAACAAGCTATATTGAATGCATTGATATCAGTATTGACAACAAACATAGTTAAATCAAGAGACTTATTTTAGCCTATTCTTCGGTGGAGAGATAAAAAACATTTAGTTTTTGAATAAATAAAAAATACAAAGGGAGTGAAAGAAAGAAAGTTTAAAAATCTTATGTGCCTATGACGTAAATTAAGGTTATCTAATTTCACCCACTTCTTATGCGCTTATAATCCATTCTTGCTTGGACTTCAGGCCCCTCACACAATCCCATAGCATAAATGTCATTAATTCCAGACTCAGATAACTACTACCCTAACCATTATAAGTCATCCTTCCCTCAATCTTCTTTTTAACATTAAAAATCAAGTTAATATCGCAAATAACCATAACTAGAAATATTATCTCTATCTTTCTTTTCTTTTTTAACTTGTTGTGATTTATAGCATGTGTACAATGTGGGAATAAACCAAACCAATAAATACTTTTTACCTTTTTTATCTTTTGCTTATAAGAAAATAAACATACACTAATAAGTTGAGTCAAATGCATTTTTTGGTCAAAGATATGTGCAGGCTCCAAAGCTTGTTTCGCAATTCATATTTTGCTCTGAACTTTCTCCAAATACCGTGTGGAACAAAGAGTTCATGCCTTTTTTTTTCTTGGACACAAAATGAAAGTCAACATAGAGCAGAATGCGAGGTAGCTGTAAACGTAAATATATGATTCTAAAGGCCAGTAAAATTAATTTATATTTTCAACCCCCAAAATATTTTCAAATTAATCCCAAATAGGCCTATGTGAGGTAGTTGTAAACGTCAATATATGATTCTATGATTTCTATCTACAATGTTTGCTAACCATCACCCACTAACTGACCCACAAATTCATAAGTAGAATTAGTGCCAAAGAGGAAACTAAATCTGTAGTAATCAAGAAGGAAACTAAATCTGCAGTAATCACAACCATAGACATTTAGTTTCTAACCTTACTCCTGTGAAGGTGTCCTTCTTTGGTTACAAAGTGTTTCTGTTTCAAACCCTAGAATCCGTCAATCCACAAGATCTGCTACAAGCAAGAACTAGCAGGCACATAACACTGCTTGGTCCATGAATCAGTGCATGAAATTGGTGTTAACGAGCTAGAGTGAAGCTAGATTTGAGGATTACCTTACCAATGTGGAACCTCTTCCCCTCAAATCTACCATTCTTGTGAAGCAGAACCAAACAATGAAATAGAAAATTAAAATCACAAGCTGAAAGGAATATACTTTAGGGGGAGAAATGATTCCACACCATCTGTTGCAATTAAAAAAGAAAATGATAGAGTCATGAAATTAAAAAAATGTGGAACTTCTTGAGCTGAGAACATACAATAGTGGGATGAGATAGAAAGAAGTATTTATTTATTTATATGTGCAGTGAAAGGAAAAGAATCCAAAACTACAAAGAAAGCGAACGTGATTGCCATTTTACTATTCACACGTGCTCATAATTATTTATTTATATATGTATTACTAATTTTTAAGTACTATAATATAATAAATATTTCTTCTGAGAAATGTACGATTTACTAACATCATATTTATTATTAAAATATTAAATTCTTTGAATTAAAAATTAATGTATAAAATTTGAGATAATAAATATATTTAAATATAAATTATCTTTTAGATTTATGCAAAATACTTCATATTGTGATAAAAAAATTATTTTAACTATTGATAAGTTATTTAAAAATATATTCAAATGTAATTTAGAAACAAAAATGTAAATAACATATTAAAGAAGAAAATAAGTTGAGAAAATATCTAACAACACCCTCGTTAAAGAAAATTAGTTAAAAACACTCCCGCACGAGATAATTATTTTAATTTATATATATAATTTTGGCTAAATTAAAAAATTAGTCCTTCTATTTTGCTTATTTCACCAAATCGATCACTCTATTTTTAATTCACTATCCAAGTCTTCCTATATTTTAAAATTCACTATCTAAGATAAATATAATAAATAAAATAAAAATAATTTTTATATAAGTATAAATATTCTAATTTATGTGAAAATACAATATAATCTTATATATTATATTTTAATAGATAATATATAAGATTATAAAAATATAATAAATTAAAAAGAATAAAACTTGTAGGGGTGAAGGAGTGTGCCACAAATATAATAAATATAAACATACTAGTTTGAATGTTGAATTATTTTCGTATAAAACTTGTACTATACTATATTTTGCACAAAATATTCAAATCAGCATTTGATTGTAGGGGTGAAGGAGGGTGCCACAAAATCAACATTGTCCACTTAGATAGTCAATTTTAATACTTTTGGATGGATACATAATTTGTTGGTAGGGACACCAAAAATGGTCAGGCCAATGGGATGGCCGAAATAGCCCAAACATAATTGCAAGCTAGTAATATATTATTTTTCTTAATAAAAAATGGCTCAAAAATATTTAAAATGAAAAGTTAAAATAAATAAAAATGATTGAGTTTAATAACCAAAAGATAAATTAAGCATTTTGCTAATTAATTTTTTTAGCTCAATTTAAATATATTAAAATATGAAAAAGAATACAATTACTTTTTTAAAAAAATAATTTTATTTTGTATCTTTTTCATTTTTTTAAAATGAATGAGCCCATGGACCGGTAGTGGGTTGGCTTGGGCCATGAAAATAGCGGCTCATCTCAAAATTGGTCCAATCCGGCTGTGTCGCAACCTACCCTTCGGCGGGAAGGCGACGCGAGAGCTCACGGGTGCGTCTTCCATGGGAGGAAAATGCGCGGAGTCGCCACCAACGTTTATTCAAGGAAAACGTCAGAAAAACTGGAAAGGTGTGGTCTACGAACTTTAAGTGTGAAAGGTTCGGGAGTTGTTTTTACGAACGGGGAATGTATTAGCGTCCCACGCGTCCATTACAAGGGACGACAACCTTTTAATCAAGTGTGCAAATATGACTTCAAAATGTTTTATTTTCCCTTTTTTATGTCTTTTTGTGTTTTTTATGCTTTTTATGTTTTTTTTTTTGTATTTTTTATCTTTTTGTGGTCGACAAGGGTGTTTCCCTTGCTCCTACATATCCTCAATTGCGATGAGGAAATCAGACCTACGTAGTTCTTTGAGAACTAAAACGTTGGTTAAGTTGTTTTTATCTTTTTTCGCAAGATAGATTTTAATCGAACAAAATTTGTTTAAGGCATTGGACCATTAAACGATCTTTTGATTTTGAAAGAAGAGAAACGTTAAGGCGTTGGACCATTAACGATCTCTTTATTTTATGCTTTTTGAACGGTCCATGTTAACCGATAAAAGCAAAGAGGACCGTTTAAGGCATTGGACCTTAAAATAGTTTTTAGTGATTTTTCCAGACAAAAGCTTGATTTGTGAGTTGATTTTAGCTTTAGTTTCACTTTGGTTATTAGTCAATTCATTCAAGGAAACTTCCAAATAAAAAACGTCTGACTGATTTTTTTGATTATTTTATTCACAAATATTTTGATTATTTTATTATTATTTTTTCAAGATATTTTGATTATTTTATTATTATTTTGCCTTTTTTTGGTTTAATCGTGGTTACAATGTGAAGGATCGGTTAGATTTTGCTTTAATAGTGATTAAACGAGATTACAACGCAAATGATTGGTTGAAATTCATTTTATCATTTATTAGGCGAGATAATGACTTAAACGATTGGTTAAAGCTCGTTAAGAACGGAAGAAAAGAAAACCGAAAGTGAACGAAATAAAGATGAAAGCCAACAAAACAAGAAATGAATTGAAAGTCTCGGATTCGAAAACCTACCGGTTGAAGAACGAAGAACGAAGAATGAATGAAGAACGGATGAAGAACGGTGGAAAACCTTCACAGATTTGCTCACGGAAGCGTTACGGAAGCACCTCGGCTTGGATTTTCTTCACGGAAACAATTTTTTTCACCCAAAACAGCTTAAATGCATAGCATAGGGGTTAGACCCTTTGGAACAACCTCTCTTCGCCTATTTATAGGAAAAGGGGGGAGCTGGTTGCCGCCCAGCTCGCCCAGGCGAGCTGGGTTGCTTCCTCCTTAAGTAACCCATCGTCCAAAATGTTTTGAAATGACCCAGATTCGAAATTAGAAAATTGTTATTTGCACCCCCATCTTGATAAGCTCACCCCCCTTTTTCGTAAATGACGGAAAAGTTACGGAAGCATATAGGACTTGATTTTCTTCTTTTTCCTCTTCCCTTTCACCAATACCAAGTGAAATATGCTTACCCAAGGTTTTTCAGAAATTTTACGGAAGCATTACGGAAGTCCTAGAAACCATTTTTTAACAAAATGGGGGAGGTGGTTGCCGCCCAGCTCGCTTGGGTGAGCTGGGTTGCTTCCACCTTAAGCAAGGAAATGCCCAAAATACTCTAGAAGGGCCCAGATTTGATAATTGCTATTGGCATCACCCATTTTACTAAATACACCCCCATTTTTTGTTTTTATATCGATTTCTTTCCGAAACATCACGAAACTTTACAGATTATGCAAAGATACCCTTTTTGCCCTCCAGAATGTTGTGGGACTTTTCGGATTATGCAACAATGCTCTTTTTGACTTCCAGAATGTTGCGGAACTTTACGGATTGCACAACAATGCTTGTTTTGACTTCCGGAATGTTGCGAGACTTACGAATTACACAACGATGGATGTTAAACATTTTGAGGTGGTCAAGCGGAGGTCGCATGCCAACAAATAATGGTCCCCGGACGAAATTAGGGTATGACAGTTGCCCCTTTTTACTTATCTTTTATTGGAGATAAAAGGAAAGTAAAGATAACACACAAATTTCGTTCGAGCGGAACATCATTCGGCCGATCAATATCCCATCTAGCGAAACCTGCCATTCATAAAGAATGAAAAAAAAGGCATCAGGAGCGTCAGCAAAACTTTCATGCCTTGAAAGCGATAAAACAGGATAACCATGACGTTTCCACATGCTATCGAACTCAATCGTCCCTGCCTAGCAGAGAAGAAACTTGCGTGTCGTCGGACTTGAATGTCTTTGGATGACGAAAGTAAAACCTGCAAAGATTTTCAAAATAATCAGAATCGGGCAACCAACATCATCCCGATATCATCAGACTCCTTCGCCTTGGTTGGCGAAAGGTGCGGATAACCATAAAGTATCTTCGTATGTCATCGGACTCGCCGTCTCTGGATGACAATGATGCAGAAGATGACATTATTCTTTGCGTGTCAACGGGCTCGTTTGCCTCTGGTTGACAAAAGGTGCGAATAACCATAAGGTATCCCCGCCTGCTGTAGAAGCAAGCTTCATTGCTTCATGATGGTGAATCAAGATTGATTCAAGGTGTTTTAATCATAACAAAGATGATGACAAAAAGCCCAAGAGAATCATTTCAAGATTGAGTCAAGAACAATTCAAGAATCAAGAGAAAGATTCAAGAATCAAGTTTCAAGTTAAGAATCAAGAATCAAGAATAATCAAGATCAAGATTCAAGAATCAAGAAAAGACTCATTAAAGATAAGTACTAAAAAGTTTTTCAAAAACATTGAGTAGCACATGAAGTTTTTACAAAATCTTTTACCAAAGAGTTTTTACTCTCTGGTAATCGATTACTAATTTACTGTAATCAATTATGAGTGGCAAGTTTTGTTTTCAAAAAGCTTTCAATTGAATTTACAACGTTCCAATTGATTTCAAAATGGTGTAATCGATTACCAGTGTGTTTGAACGTTGAAATTCAAATTCAAATGTGAAGAGTCACATCATTTCACAAAAATGCTTTGTGTAATCGATTACAATGATTTGGTAATCGATTACCAGTGATTAATTTTGAATAAAAATCAAAAGATGTAACTCTTCCAATGGTTTTCAAGTTTTTCTAAAGGTTATAACTCTTCTAATGGTTTTCTTGACTAGACATGAAGAGTCTATAAAAGCAAGACCTTAACTTGCATTTTACAGACATTGAAGACATTCATTACAATCTTTTACATTCTTTTGAATCTCCTTGAACTTCTTCTTCTTCTTCCTTTGTCAAAAGCTTTCTAAAGTTTTCTGGTTTTCCAAACCTTGAAAACAAAATTGTGTTATTCATCTTTTCCATTCCCTTCTCCCTTTGCCAAAAAGAATTCGCCAAGGACTAACCACCTGAATTCTTTTTGTGTCTCTCTTATCCCTTTTCCAAAAGAATGAAGGACTAACTACCTGAATTCTTTTGTGTCTCCCTTCTCCCTTGTCAAAGAATTCAAAACGACACAGTCTGAGAATTCTTTTGATTCTTCCATTTCCCATAAACAAAAGATTTCAAAGGACTAACCGCCTAAGAATTCTTTTGTTTCCCCCTTCACAAAGTTTCGAAGGACTAACCGCCTGAGAACTTTGTCTTAACACATTGGAGGGTACATCCTTTGTGGTACAAGTAGAGGGTACATCTACTTGGGTTATTGTGACTGAGAACAAGAGAGGGTACATCTCTTATGGATCAGTTCTAGTGGAGGGTACATCCACTAGGTTGTTCAAAGAGAACAAGGGAGGGTACATCCCTTGTGGATCTTTTCTTGTAAAGGATTTTACAAGGTTGAAAAGAAATCTCAAGGACCGCAGGTCACTTGGGGGCTGGATGTAGGCACGGGTTGTTGTCGAACCAGTATAAAACTCTTGTGTTTGTCTTCTTCTTCCCTACACTCTTTAATTTTTGTTGTGCACTTTAATTATCGCTTTTACTTTTGGTTAAGTTTCTATTTCTGGTCGTTGCTTTCTTAACATTATAGTAAAAGGATAATTGAATCTAGTAACATTAAGAAGGATAACTTTTTCAATTAGTAAAGGTCTAGTAATAATTAATTCAACCCCCCTTCTTAATTATTTCGAGACCACTTGATCCAACACCTGCAACCTGACTTCACAGGTCAAGGTTAACAGAAATCGTTTATACGAATAACTGCTTGGGTATCTCCGCCTGCCACCTGACTTCCCGAGACAGGAATAACAGAAATCGTTTGTACGGATAACTGCTTGGAAATCTCTGCATGTCACCGGACTTGTCGTTTCTGGATGACAAAAGGTGCAAATGACGATGTTAGTCTCTGCGTGTCAACGAGCTCGCTTGCCCCTGGTTGACAAAAGGTGCAGAAGACGATGTTAGTCTCTACGCGTCAAAGGGCTCGTTTGCCCTTTGTTGACAAAAGGTGCAGATAACCATACGGTACCCCCACCTGCCACCTGACTTCCCGGGTCAGGGTTAACAGAAATCGTTTGTACGGATAACCGCTCGGGTATCTCTGCATGTCACCGGACTTGCCGTCTCTGGATGACAAAAGGTGCAGAAGACGACGTTAGTCTCTGCGTGTCAACGGGCTCACTTGCCCCTGGTTGACAAAAGGTGCAAAAAACGATGTTAGTCTCTGTGCATCAACGAGCTCATTTGCCCCTGGTTGACGAAAGGCGCGGATAACCATACGGTACCCCTGCCTGCCACCTGACTTCCCGAGTCAAGGTTAACAGAAATTGTTTGTACGGATAACCACTTGGGTATCTCCGCATGTCACCGGACTTGCCGTCTCTAGATGACAAAAGGTGCCGAAGACGACGTTAGTCACTGCTTGCTATCGTGCTTTGAGTCTTATGGATAGCAAATGAGACTTTTTCGTAGTCTCGGCCGGAAGACGCTGACATCTCTGGGAAGGGTGCAGGTGACGACGTTAGTCACTGCTTGCTATCGTGCTTTGAGTCTTACGGATAGCAAATGAGACTTTCTCGTAGTCTCGGCCGGAAGACTCTGACATCTCCGGGAAGGGTGCAGGTGACGACGTTAGTCACTGCTTGCTATCATGCTTTGAGTCTTACGGATAGCAAATGAGACTTTGTTGTAGTCTCGGCCGGAAGACGCTGACATCTCCGGGAAGGGTGCAGGTGACGACGTTAGTCACTGCTTGCTATCGTGCTTTAAGTCTTACGGATAGCAAATGAGACTTTGTTGTAGTCTCGGCCGGAAGACGTTGACATCTCCGGGAAGGGTGCAGGTGACGACGTTAGTCACTGCTTGCTATCGTGCTTTAAGTCTTACGGATAGCAAATGAGACTTTTTTGTAGTTTCGGCCGAAAGACGTTGACATCTCTGGGAAGGGTGCAGGTGACGAAGTTAGTCATTGCTTGCTATCGTGCTTTGAGTCTTACAGATAGCAAATGAGTGTGTGCGGGTTACCGTCGGGTGTCTTCGCATGCCACTGGACTCTTGGGTCACGGTAACAAAATGTGGGGTTCAGACCGTCGGGTGTGCTTCGAGTCCTACGTATCCTTGATCTGTTTGAGGAATTCAGACCTACGTAGTTCTTAATTTTGTGATGTGTGAGACTAAAATAGTCTCGGTGTTCTTTTGCTAACATCCGAATGTGCTTTAGTAAAGAAACAAAACCTCCAACTGATCAAAGCAACATATAATTTTGGTGAAAACCAATGTGTCTATCAGGGAAGGAGAGTATGCTGATGAAATTTTCTCGTAACCATAAATGAGATTTTGGATGTTAGCGTTTCGTTTCTAAACGACCATTTAGAGGAAACACTGGGTCCAACTGAAAATAGAAGAAAATCACTCAAAGTGTATAAACCTCACACAGGCAAGTGTTTCATCCTAATTCTGAACCATAGATATGTCATGACTTGATTTTGCAAATCATTTCCTATCAAATCAAAGATTACATGCGTGATCATGGATCAATAGGACTTTTTCTTGGGAATAGTGTTTTTGGAGGGGAATTTGGCTCTGAGTGTTTTGGCCTTTTTTTCCTTTTCTGTTTCTGTTTAGTGCGGGGCGAAAAAGTCACCGACGCACAGGATTTTGGTTGGCAATCAAAGGGAGAGGACCACTTCAAGCTGTGGTTTCCTTTCTTTTCTTATTTGCTTGTGACAATTCAAATATTGTCTGGTACGAAGACCTTTCTGTGTTTTTCTTTTGTTTTCTTCCGATCTTCGATCGAGAACTTTTCTTTTTTTTTCTTTTTTTTTCTTCTGATCTTTGATCAAGAACTTTCTTTGTTCTTGAAGCGTGTTAGCAGCTCAATAGTGAATGACTTTTTTTACTTGGGAAACCCCATTGTTCCTTCTTCCGAGGACAGGGATGGAAATTCTCATCCTGGGTCAAGGTTTATGGTGGTTTGCGGTCTTGGGTCAAAAGCTTGTAGAACGGCTGGACATGATATATGTCAGGGTGTTGGTTTGGCTAGTGGTTCATGGATAAAGGGGATGTCCCACATTATTTCCATGACACATGCAACAATGATGATTAGGAAATTTTATGCAAAACTGGTCATGCATGCTCCCATGTGGACACTCAAGCATCAAGTTTTTATGGTCATGTGACACTAGGGCTCAGGATTCATTTTCCTTATTTAAGTCAATCCAGTGTTTCCAAAACATGTTGTTTTATCAATTCATGCATTCATCCGAGTCCATTTTGGGCGTTCGGGAAAATTTTCACAGCATTCACCCTTCAGGTGCATACACATTTTTCTTCAAAAACCTTGTGTTCTGAATGGCAAGTTTATTTCCTCTCAAAAAGCATGTTGGCTTCTTAGCTAACCAATATATTTTTATTTTACTTTTTTGTTTTTTTTTCATGAGGTATTTTGCTACCTAAACATATGTATATTTTTGTGAGGTATTTTTGCTATATACATGCGTATCCAAGGTATCTTGCTACCTAAACATACATACATACATACATATATATATATATATATATATATACATATATATATATATATATATATATATATATATATATATATATAATGTGAGGTATGAGCTTGTGCTTGTTTTATTTAAATTCCTAGAATCATGAGCAACTAGGTGTGTCCTACTATGACTTAAGAAACAAAGGTGATCTAATAACAAGCAGAGATTTAAAAGGTACTAGGTTGCCTCCTAGTAGTGCTTCTTTAACGTCTTTAGCTGGACGCGTGATGACTTGTCGATCACGGACCTAGTACTTTGCTTACATTTGGCTTTGGACTTGGTCGCCTGCTGGTCGGCCATGTGTCGTAGGCAACGCTCTAACCATTTTGTGGAAGAGTTGACGTGAACTCTAGAGGTGGTGGCGGTGCGCCTGTTGCCCACTACTGTGATGCCTCGCCCTGCGCTTGCCTGGGGGTGCAGTACTTCTCGATGAAAGCCCTGTTAATAGGGGTCTGATGACCCCACTAGGGGTGACAGACACTTCGTAGAACTGACAGAGGCCCGTAATCAGAGCTGGAAACCCCAGGGCCCTGTTGGACTTCTCTGGGTCCACTAGGTGTCTTGTGGGCGCGATCCCTGCAAATAGTGTATAGCATCAGAAATCAATTGAGTCACGTGCATACTTACCTATGTCATGACGGCACAGACCAACTGATACTTCCGAAAGGGGAGATCGGCATTGTGGTCATTGGGCAGAACGTTGCTATGTAGCAACGTCATCCATATCTGTGTAAGAGTGGTCATGTTGGTGTGCATGATCTGCACTTGTTTCTTTGTAGCGACACGGGTGAAATCTTACCCCGGTATACATAGTAGCTGCGCGATAACCTCCCTTTCTGGTTGTGCTAGCACCATTGGCCGCCCTCCAATATCAGGGCGTGGCCCAGGAACTAATAAAAGAAAACTACTAGCACCTAACCCCGGAGCGCAGGCCTCGAATAAGCATTAAGGGCGGAGGACCTTGAGTTATCTGAAGGCACAGATATGAAGTCCTATGAAGGAGAGGGCGTGCAGCCCTACAAAGGCGAGGGCGTGTAGTCCTCTGAAGGAGAGGGCATGTAGTCCTCTGAAGGCAGGGACGTGAAGTCCTCTGAAGGCGAGGACGTGTAGCCCTCTAAAGGCGAGGATGTGTAGCCCTATGTAGGCGAGGACGTGTAGTCCTCTAAAGGTGAGGGCGTGTAGCCATCTGAAGGTGATGGCGTGTAGCCCTCTGAATAGGAGGACTTGTAGTCCTCTAAAGGTGAAAACGTGTAGTCCTTTGAAGGCGAGGGCGTGTAGCCCTCTGAAGAGGTGGACGTGTAGTCCTCTGAAGGGGAGGTCGTGTAGTCCTCTGAAGGCAAGGATGTGTAGTCCTCTGATGGCGAGGGCATGTAGTCCTCTGATGGCGAGGGCATGTAGCCCTCTAAAGGTGAGGCCGTGTAGTCCTCTAAAGGGGGGGGGGGGGCGTGTAGCCCATTGAAGGTAAGGGCGCGTAGCCCTCTGAAAAGGAGGACGTGTAGTCCTTTGAAGGCAAGGGCATACAACCCTCAGAAGGGGAGGAAGTGTAGTCCTCTGAAGGTGAGGACGTGTAACCCTTTAAAGGCGAGGACGTCTAGTCCTCTGAAGGCGAAGGCGTGTAGCCCTCTGAAGGTAAGGACGTGTAGTCCTCTAATGACGACAACGTGTAGCCCTCTGAAGGTGAGGGCGTGTAGTCCTCTGAAAGTGAGGACGTGTAGTCCTCTAATGGCGAGGGTGTGTAGCCCTTTCTAGGCGAGGATGTGTAGTCCTCCGAATGTGAGGGCGTGTAGCCATCTGAAGGTGAGAGCGTGTAGCCCTCTGAAGAGGAGGACGTGTAGTCCTCTGAAGGTGAGGACGTGTAGTCCTCTGAAGGTGAGGACATGTAGTCCTCTGAAGGTGAGGACTTCTAGTCCTCTTGGCGAGGAAGTGTAGTCCTCTGAATGTGAGGGCGTGTAGTCCTCTAATGGCGAGGGCGTGTAGCCCTCTGTAGGCGAGGAAGTGTAGTCCTCTGAATGTGAGGGCGTGTAGCCATCTGAAGGTGAGAGCGTGTAGCCATCTGAAGGTGAGGGTGTGTAGTCCTCTAAAGGGGAGGACGTGTAGTCCTCTGAAGGTGAGGGCATGTAGCCCTCTAAAGGCGAGGACGTGTAGTCCTCTAATGGCGAGGGCATGTACTCCTCTAAAGGCGAGGACGTGTAGCCCACTGAAGCTGAGGGTGTGTAGTCCTCTGAAGGTGAGGGCTTGTAGCCCTCTGTAGGCGAGGACGTGTAGTCCTTCGAAGATGAGGGCGTGTAGCCATCTGAAGGTGAGGGCGTGTAGCCCTCTGAAAAGGAGGACGTGCAGTCCTGTGAAGACGAGGATGTGTTGTCCTCTAAAGGCGAGGGAGTGTAGCCATTTGAAGAGGTGGACGTGTTGACCTCCGCAGGAGAGGACGTGTAGTCCTCTGAAGACGAGGATGTGTAGTCCTCTGATGGCGAGGGCGTGTAGCCCTCTGAAGGTGAGGACGTTTAGTCCTCTGAATGTGAGGACATGCAGTACTCTGAAAGCGCAGGCGTGTAGCCTTCTGAAGAGAAAGACGTGCAGTCCATTGAACTCGCGGGCGGGTAGCCCTCGGAAGGGAAGGACGTGTAGTCCTCTAATGGCGAGGGTGTCTAGCTTTCTGAAGGTGAGGACATGTAGTCCTCTAAAGTCGAGGGTGTGTCGCCCTTTGAAGGCGAGGGCATGCAGCCCTCTGAAGGTGGGGACATGTAGCCCTCTGAAGGCGAAGGCGTGTAGCTCTCTAAAGGCGAGGATGTGTAGTCCTCTAAGGCAAGGTCGTTTAGTCCTCTTAAGATGAGGACGTGTAGCTTTCTGAAGGCGAGGGCTTGTAGCCCTCTGAAAAGGAGGATGTGTAGTCCTCTGAATGTGAGGGCGTGTAGCCCTCTGAAGGCAAGGACATGTAGTCCTCTGAAGGTGAGGGCGTGTAGCCAACTGAAGGTAAGGGCGTGTAGCCCTCTGAAGAGGAGGACGTGTAGTCCTCTGAAGGCGAGGGCGTGCAGCCCTCTAGAGGGGAAAAAGTGTAGTCCTCTGAAGGTGAGGACGTGTAGCCCTCTAAAGGCGAGGATGTGTAGTCCTCTGAAGGTGAGAGAGTGTAGCCTTCTGAATGTGAGGGCGTGCAAACCTCTGAAGGGGAGGACGTGTAGTCCTCTAAAAGCAAAGACGGATAGTGCTCTGAAGGCAAGGGAGTGCAGCTCTCTGAAGGTGAGGACGTGTAGTCCTTTAGCGGCGAGGGTGAATAGTCCTCGAAGGTGAGGGCGTGTAACCCTATGAAGGCGAGGGCGTGTCGCCCTCTTAAGGTGAGGACATGCAGTCCTCTGAAGGCGAGGACGTGTGGTCCTCTGAAGATGAGGGCGTGTAGCCCTCTGCTGGTGTGGGCGTGCAACCCTCTAAAGGTGAGGGCGTGTAGCCATCTGAAGGTGAGGACGTGTAGTCCTCTGAAGGCATGGGCGTGTAGCCCTCATAAGGTCAGGATGTGTAGTCCTTTAAAGTCGAGGGCGTGCAGGGGGAGGACGTGTAGTCCTCTGAAGTTGAGGACGTGTAATCCTCTGAAGGCAAGGACGTGTAGTCCTCTAATGGTGAGGGCGTGTAGCCCTCTGATGGCGAGGGCGTTTAGTCCTCTAAAGGTCAGGGTGTGCAGACCTCTAAAGGGGAGTGCGTATAGTCCTCTAATGGCGAGTACGTGTAGTTCTCTCAAGGCGAGGGCGTGTAACCCTCTGAAGGTGAGGACGTGTAGCCCTCTAAAGGTGAGTACGTGTAGTCTTCTTAAGGGGAGGGCCTGTAGCCCTCTGAAAGCGAGGACGTGTAGTCCTCTGAAGGTGAGGGCGTGTAGCCCTCTGAAAGTGAGGACGTGTAGTCTTCTGAAGGTGAGGGCGTGCAGACCTCTGAAGGGGAGGACGTGTAGTCCTCTGAAGGCGAGGACGTGTAGTGCTCTGAAGGCGAGGGCGTCTAGCCCTCTGAAGGTGAGGATGTGTAGTCCTCTGAAGGCGAGGACGCGTAGCCATCTGCAGGCGAAGGCATGTAGCCCTCTACAGGTGTGGGCGTGCAGCCCTCTTTAGGTGTGGGCGTGCAGCCCTCTAAAGGCGAGGGCGTGCAGCCCTCGGAAGGTGAGGGCGTATAGTCCTATGAAGGTGAGGGCGTGCTACCCTCGGAAGGCGAGGGAATATAGCCCTCTGAAGGCGAGGGCGTGCTGCCCTCGGAAGGCGAGGACGTGTAGCCCTCTGACGGGAAGAACGTGTAGCCCTCTGACGGCGAGGACATGTAGTCCACTAAAGGTGAGCACGTGTAGACCTATGAAGGTAAGGGCATGTAGCCCTCTGAAGAGGAGGACGTGTAGTCCTCTGAATGCAAGGGCGTGTAGCCCTCTGAAGGGGAGCACGTGTAGTCCTCTGAAGGTGAGGGCGTGTAGCTCTCTGAAGACGAGGGTGTGTAGCCTTTTGAAGGTTAGGGTGTGTAGCCCTCTGAAGAGGAGGACGTGTAGTCGTCTGAAGGCGAGGGCGTGTGGCCCTCTGAAGGGTAGGACGTGTAGTCCTCCCAAGGTAAGGCCATGCAGACCTCAGAGGCGGAGGAGGTGTAGTCCTCTCAAGGCGACAACGTGTAGTCATTTGAAGGCTAGGGCATGTAGTCCACTGAAAGTGAGGATGTGTAGTCCTCTGATGGGGAGGACGTGTAGTCCTCTGAAGGTTAAGATGTGTAGTCCTCTGAAGGCGAGGATGCGTACTCCTCTGAAGGTGAGGGCGTGTAGCTCTCTGAAGGCGAGGGTGTGTAGCCTTCTGAAGGTGAAGGTGTGTAACCCTCTGAAAAGGAGGACATGTATTCCTATGAAGGCGAGGGCGTGTGGCCCTCTGAAGGGTAGGACGTGTAGTCCTCTAAATGCGAAGACGTGAAGTCCTCCCATGGTAAGGGCGTGAAGACCTCAGAAGCGGAGGATGTGTAGTCCTCTTAAGGCGAGGACGTGTAGTCCTTTGAAGGCGAGGGCATGTAGCCCACTGAAGGTGAGGACATGTAGTCTTTTGAAGGCGAGGACGCGTAGTCCTCTAAAGGCGAGGGCATGTAGCCCTCTAGAGGCGAAGGCGTGTAGCCCTTTGGGGGTGAGGACGTGTAGTCCTCTGAAGGTAAGGACTTATAATCCTTTGAAGGCGAGGGCGTGTAGCCCTCTGAAGGTGAAGGCGTGTTGTCCTCTAAAGGCGATGCCGTGCAGCCCTTTGAAGGGGAGGACATGTAGCCCAGTGAAGGCGAGGGTGTGTACCCCTCTGAAGGAGGGGACGTGTAGTCCTCTAAAGCAAGGACGTGTAGTCCTCTGAAGATGAGGACGTGTAGCCCTTTGAATGTGATGGCGTGTAACCCTTTTAAGGGGAGGACGTGTTGTCCTCTGAAGGTGAGGGCGTGTAGCCCTCTGAAGGCGAGGACGTGTACTCCTCTGCAGGTGAGATCGTGTAGCCCTCTGAAGGTGAGGGCGTGCAGACCTCAGAAGCGGAGGATGTGTAGTCCTCTGAAGGCGAGGACGTGTAGTCCTTTGAAGGCGAGGGCGTGTAGCCCGCTGAAGGTGAGGACGTGTAGTCCTCTGAAGGCGAGGGCATGTAGCCCTCTAGAGGCGAGGGCGTGTAGCCCTCTTGTGGTGAGGACGTGTAGTCCTCTGAAGGTAAGGACTTATAGTCCTCTGAAGGCGAGGGCATGTAGCCCTCTGAAGGTGAAGACGTGTTGTCCTCTAAAGGAGATGCCGTGCAGCCCTCTGAAGGGGAGAACATGTACCCCAGTGAAGGCGAGAGTGTGTACCCCTCTGAAGGAGGCGACGTGTAGTCCTCTAAAGCAAGGACGTATAATCCTCTGAAGATGAGGACGTGTAGCCCTTTGAATGCGACGGCGTGTAGCCCTCTTAAGGGGAGGACGTGTTGTCCTCTGAAGGTGAAGGCGTGTAGCCCTCTGAAGGCGAGGACGTGTACTCCTCAGAAGGTGAGATCGTGTAGCCCTCTGAAGGTGAAGGCGTGTAGCCCTCTAAAGACGAGGACATGTAGTCCTCTTAAGATGAGGGCGTGTAGCCCTGTGAAGACGAGAACGTGTAGTCCTCTGAAGGGGATGACGTGTAGTCCTCTAAAGGTGAGGGCGTGTAGCACTCTAAAGCCGAGGACATGTAGTCCTCTGATGGCTAGGGCGTGTAGCCCTCTCAAGGTGAGGACGTGTAGTCTTCTGAAGGTGAGAACCTGTAGTCCTTTGAAGGCGAGGACATGTTGTCCTCTCAAGGCGAGGGCGTGCAGCCCTCTGAAGGGGAGGACGCGTAGTCCTCTTAAGGCGACGGCATGTAACCCTCTGATGGTTAGGACGTGTAGTCCTTTGAAGGTGAGGACGTATAGTCCTCTGAAGGCGAGGGCGTGTACCCCTTTGAAGGAGACGACATGTAGTCCTCTAAGGCATGGACGTGTAGTCCTTTGAAAATGAGGACATGTAGCCCTCTGATGGCGAGGGGGTGTAGCCCACTTAAGGGGCGGACGTGTACTCCTCTGAAGGCGAGGGCGTGTAGCCCTTTGAAGGCGAGGACGTGTAGTCCTCTGACTATGAGGGCGTCTAGCCCTCTGAAGAGGAGGACGTGTAGTCCTCTAAAGGCGAGGACGTGTAGTCCTCTGAAGGTGAAGGCGTGCAGCCCTACGAAGGCGAGGGCATGTAGGCATCTGAAGGGGAGGGCGTGTAGTCCTCTGAAGGTGAGCCCGGGTAGCCCTCTCATTGTGAGGACATGTAGTCCTCTAAAGGCGAGGGCGTGTACCCCTTTGAAGGAGAGAACGTGTAGTCCTCTAAGGCATAGACGTGTAGTCCTTCTAAAATTAGGACATGTAGCCCTCTGAAGGCGACGACGTGTAGCCCTCTGAAGGCGAGGAAGTGTAGTCCTCTGAAGTTGAGGACGTGGAGTCCTCTGAAGGTGAGGACGTGTAGCCCTCTAAAGGGGAGGACGTGTTGTCCTCTAAAGGTGAGGGCGTGTAGCCCTCTGAAGGCGAGGAAGTGTAGTGTTCTGAAGGCGAGGGCATGTAGCCCTCTGAAGGTGAGGACGTGTAGTCCTCTGAAGGTGAGGGCGTGTAGTCCTCTGAAGGTGAGGACATGTAGCCCTCTAAAGGGGAGGACGTGTTGTCCTCTAAAGGTGAGGGCGTGTAGCCCTCTGAAGGCGAGGAAGTGTAGTGTTCTGAAGGCGAGGGCGTGTAGCCCTCTGAAGGTGAGGACGTGTAGTCCTCTGAAGGTGAGGGCGTGTAGTCCTCTGAAGGCGAGGACGTGTAGTCCTCTAAAGGTGAGGGCGTGTAGCCCTACGAAGGCGATGGCGTGTAGCTCTCTAAAGGTGAGGACGTGTCGTCCTCTAAAGGCGAGGATGTGCAGTCATCTGAAGGCAAGGGCGTGTAGCCCTCTGAAGGTGAGGGTACTAGTACCCAAGGGTCCACCTTTATGAGAAAGCAAGATATTGACTCATTGAGAGGGCCGGTCATTCGAAATTCAAAAAGATTGGACAATAAATGTTGGAAATCTATGCACTTAACATGATTTTTAGGGATGCAGATGCATGCAACCTTTGTGTTGAAATGCGGTAAATGCGGACTTCGTATGCAACAATGCAATGTAATGGAAAGTTGTACAATGTTCATGACATTCTTTCCCTATTTTGTGATTTCTATTTTGATTTGATTTTTTGAAAAAACACAGATTGGTTGTCCTTTTGAAAGCAGTGATAATTCATGCAACCTTATCCTATCTTTCGTAAATCTCTCCGGGAACTCCCTCAAAGTATATGTCTTTTTTTATTTACTCACTTGATAATTTTGGAGTGACGACAATGGAGCTGTTTGACTTTTAATTAATCCATTAAAATCCCCAAGTTTGTCCCCTCTTTTGTTTAAAAAACATTGACAAGTGAGAACTTTTGATCTGCCCCTAGGTTCGCTTGAGGCTCATATATGGTGCCCCTCATTGCCCCATGTAGGGCTCTAAGGTATCCATCGTTGTTTTGTTTTCACAACCTTGTAGCAAGGAAGAATGAAAGAATCAGTTGATTCTCGCAAAAAGAATTTTTCAAGGACGAGAAATAGTTGAAGGATTTTTTCAGTTAACGGGTTAAGTCAAATGACTCCTATTCTTGATAACTCACTTCTCTCTAAAAAAGGCAAACTTTCCGGAATGATAAAATGAGGTCACATGAACGTCTATATTTTACTTGAAAATACAGTCAATCAAATGCTTTTTTCCTTTTCTTTTTGAACTTTTCTGCTTTACTCGTTGTTTACGACACCCTCACCAAATGTGTAGCACGAGTAACTTCTGATTGAATGGTCTTGGAAGTCCAAACTCAGGAGCGCAGGTCGCTTGAGCAAACAAACCAATGGCTTGCACCCACATTCTAGTGGAAGCAAAGATGTAATTACGAGAGGATGAGGGACAAAGATGTCAAATTTATTCATTTTATTTAGCATTGTAACTGTGGTTTACAATAATGGCATAAACTTGAAAATCCTGATGAGTCATTAGAGACATCTAACAACAACTTTCAAAATTGCCCCATGTGTGGTGTCGCTTGTCAATGTTAGGATTCACAAGAGATTCTCCTCAAATTTCAGCCAGCCCACATCAATTAGACTTTGCACCTTACGCTTCGAGGTCATACAATGCTTAATGGAATGTCCTGGAACTCCCTCATGATATGCACATGTTGGGTTCGAGTCTTATCCTCGGAAAAATGGAGGTTGAGGAACCCTGGCAAGGGTTATGGCTACCATTGCATTATCAAGTAGATATGGGAGCAAGTTAGCATATGACACTGGAATTTGGGGTGAATCCTACAAGCTTTTTGCTACAAAATTCATTTTTGGTTGGTGTTTTGGTTTGTGCTAAAGGTGGTGTTCGTCATTGAAAGTGCGGTAAACAGGCTTTGTGGTTGATTTAGGGATGGCCTTTGTGGATGGCTGGGTGGTGGGTAATGAGAAGAGCTGATATTGGCTGAGTAATGATGTTGTTGAGCTGGTGGGGGATTTTCCATGTAGGAACGACAGTCACAGCATGGGTTTCCCCTTCATTCTTTCCCTCTTCATTTGCCCCAGTTTTCTCATTCGTCCAAGAAGGATGATTAAATTTGCCTCTTTTAAAACCCACTTCGATCCTTTCGTCGGCGAAAACTAAATCAGCAAAGCTTGAAGGTGTGTAGTCCACCACCTTTTCATAGTAGAATACTGGTAATGTGTCTACCATCACGATTATCATCTCCCTTTCCATCATTGGGGGTGCCACTTGGGCTGCCAGATCCCTCCACCTTTGGGTGTATTCTTTGAAGGATTCATGCTATTTTTTGCACATGTTCAATAGTTGCATCTTATCTAGAGCCATATCAGAATTGTACTGATACTGCCTAACAAAGGCAACCATTAGGTCCTTCCAAGAATGGACTCGGGAAGGTTCCAAGTTAGTATACAAGATGACCGCTGCCCCAATAAGACTTTCTTGGGAGAAATGTATCAGTAGTTTCTCATCTTTTGCGTAAGCCCCCCATCTTCCGACAATACATCTTTAGATGGTTCTTGGGGCAAATAGTCCCCTTGTACTTGTTAAAGTCCAGCACCTTGAACTTGGGAATGACCACGTCTGGGTACTAGGAACAACTCTTTTATGTCAGTAAAGGCATAATCTCTGCCTCCTTCAAAGGCCCTGAGCCTTTCCTCTAGATGATCCAACTTTTCCCATTTCTTCCATAGCAGGAGGGATTTTACCCGCTGTGGAATGCAAGGGTTGTGGTTGGGGGCGAAATTGAGGGCCCTCCAAAGTGTTTTGGAGGGGTATACCACCAACTGCTTGCCCTTCAGTGGCATATCCGAAGCAAGGCTCGAAGTCGGCTAGATTATGGTGGGGTATTTCATGTGTCTCCCCCATGGGTTGAGAGACATGTGCATGATCACATTGAGGTTGTTGGCTCTCAATGAGTATAGGAGTAGAGTTATTGACATTCTCATTGGGAGTGTACGCCACATTGAGTGGTGTATAGTTAGGAGGCAAGCCATATGGCGGGAAGGCGTGCTCGTTTTGAATTTGCACATCATGGGGCCGTCCGTACTTCCCAAATCTTTGCCTACCATATCTGAGGTTGGATGATTCATTTGGTTGAGATCAGATGGGGGCATCGAGTTTACCTTAGCAACAGCGCTGGTAGCGGCAACTGCAATCGCCTTGGCTTCCATTATCTTCTTCATTCTCATCATGGCCTCCATCATTGTGGCCATTTTCTCTTTCATGGCCTCCATGTCGGCCTTCATCTGCTCTTGCACCTCCTCTACTTCACCCATTACCCTAGCTCTAGCACGAGTTCGGTAAGGGCACCGTAAAGCGTGTTCTTTTCTTTTTTATAACAATGATTAAGTTCATTTTTTTTCAAGGAAAGAATGCAATGAGCAATGCAACCAATGAAAAGCATGGATGTATGCGAATGATGCACAGTTGAAGTATTGTGAATTTTTATGCAGGACATGGGGTTGAATCAATTTAGATTTTCAGCATGGTCCATGACATCTTTGTCAAGGTGAAACTGGAAGTAACAAGGACATCAACAATCTTAAATGTGTTTGGCAGTAAACGAAGAAGCAATGTAACTCGATCCATCTTTTGCCCCAATTTTTGCAAGATGGTTACTTCCATGCTTCAACTTGACTTGATGAACCTTTTCGTAAAAGCATGAGCTTGGTTCAACCCTATAATCCAAGGAATGGCAATTCTGATTGCCAATACTTCGACAACATTTCATAGAGATGAAAGACTCGGGAATACGTATGCTATGCATGGAAAATGTAATTATGAGATTGAGATGCCCGAAGAAACATCATTTCCTAGTTAACCATGCATTAGGTACCATGCTCAATCATTTTGTTTTGTTGTGTTTTTTTTTCAGAAATGGGTTTATGATCCCAACATGGTTGGCTCATGGTACCTAACACAGGCAACTAAGAATGTAGTGTGAATTTTCACGCTTCCCTTTTTTGTTTTTTTGTTTTGTAGAGGAAAACACAAGGATCATGCATGAGTAAACATGAAAATAAAAGGTATGCAAAAATCATGTTAGATGGAGATGCATGGTGATGAAATGACTTATGCAAAATGCAATGCATGAAATGATAAGTGACAAATGCAGGAACGATACGTCCATTACGATGCCATGAAGAGATGCTTATGCGATGCATGATATGAAGGCATTTACGGACACGAGAGCCCGGAAAATCATCTCTTCTTACTTGCGCATTCAAGGGCGCGGTGCCCCATGTGTGCAATTAAGAAGGTGATATGGACCTTTCGGCTTCCCGTGACAACAGACGAGACTAACATACAAAGCATGCGTGACGACATGATGCAGATGCGCAAAAGCGCAACAGGGGGATGTACACAACATGGCAATATCATTAAATAATCACACAACAAAGGCACACATGACATTTAGGTTATATGCATGGCAGTGTTTAAAAGGCACGCAGCGTGTTCGCTTCGAGCCCCTATTTTAGGGACCTAAACGGGAGGAACTAAAAGGCTTTTAGTGATAATTCCCAAGGTTATCATATCTCTCTTGATGGTTTCTAGAGGTATCACCCCCTTCGAAAAAACATATTACGGTAGTAGGGACTACCAGCAACAATATGTTGTCAAAGAGAAAAACTCTAGATGAGGGTTCACTATCATCAAGCAAGTCGGAGACTCGGCATGACCACAGATTCACCTCCACTCCTTATGTTCCCATGGACCCGGGTATAGGGCCCTTTTCAACTCATCGTGTGTACAAATAGTGTTGGTGTTTGTGTGCATCAAATGAATAAATATCTATCTCATGCATACATTTCAAAAACACACTAAATGCATCAAAGAGTTATATACAAGAACGTAAGAGAAATAAAAGGAAACTGACAAAAGAGGAAGTCATGATATTGCACGAGATTTAGAAGGCCTAACTCTCTAAAAACAGTCCCCTGTGGAGTCACCAACTGTCGCAACCTACCCTTCGGCGGGAGGGCGATGCGAGGGCTCACGGGTGTGTCTTCCATGGGAGGAAAATGCACGGAGTCGTCGCCAACGTTTATTCGAGGAAAAGGTCAGAAAAACTGGAAAGGTGTGGTCTACGAACTTTAAGTGTGAAAGGTTCGGGAGTTGTTTTTACGCACGGGGAAGGTATTAGTGCCCCACGCGTCCGTCACAAGGGACAACAGCCTTTTAATCAAGTGTGCAAATATGACTTCAAAATGTTTTATTTTCCCTTTTTTTATGTCTTTTTGTGTTTTTTATGCTTTTTATGTTTTTTTTTTGTATTTTTTTATCTTTTTGTGGTCGACAAGGGTGTTTCCCTCGCTCCTGCGTATCCTCAATTACGATGAGGAAATCAGACCTACGTAGTTCTTTGAGAACTAAACGTTGGTTAAGTTGTTTTTATCTTTTTCGCAAGATAGATTTTAATCGAACAAAAGTCGTTTAAGTCATTGGACCATTAAACGTTCTCTTGTTTTTGAAAGGAGAGAAACGTTAAGGCGTTGGACCATTAACGATCTCTTGGGGTGGTCGACAAAAGCGGGGCTTTTGCTCATACGTATCCTTAATTGCGATGAGGAAATCAGACCTACGTAGTTCTTGCAAAAGCGGCAAAGTTACATGTTAAGTTTATGCTTTTTGAATGGTCCATGTTATCCGATAAAAGCAAAGAGGACTGTTTAAGGCGTTGGACCTTAAAACGGTTTTTAGTGATTTTTGCGGACAAAAGCTTGATTTGTGAGTTGATTTTAGCTTTAGTTTCACTTTGGTTATTAGTCAATTCATTCAAGGAAACTTCCAAAGAAAAAACGTCTAATTATTTTTTTGATTATTTTATTCAAAAATATTTTGATTATTCTATTATTATTTTTTCAAGATATTTTGATTATTTTATTATTATTTTGCCTTTTTTTGGTTTAACCGTAATAACAATGTGAAGGATCGGTTAGATTTTGCTTTAATAGTGATTAAACGAGATTACAACACAAATGATCGGTTGAAATTCATTTTATCATTTATTAGGCGAGATAACGGCTTAAACGATCGGTTAAAGCTCGTTAAAAACGGAAGAAAAGAAAACCGAAAGTGAACGAAATAAAGATGAAAGCCAATAAAACAAGAAATGAATTGAAACTCTCAGATTCGAAAACCTACCGGTTGAAGAACGAAGAACGGGTGAAGAACGACGGAAAACCTTCACGGATTTGCTCACGGAAACGTCTCGGAAGCGTTACGGAAGCACCTCGGCTTGGATTTTCTTCACGGAAACAATTTTTTTCACCCAAAACAGTTGAAATGCATAGCATAGGGGTTAGGGACCCTTTGGAACAACCTCCCTTCGCCTATTTATAGGAAAAGGGGGGAGCAGGTTGCCCCCCAGCTCGCCCAGGCGAGTTGGGTTGCTTCCTCCTTAAGTAACCCATCATCCAAAATGTTCTGAAAGGGCCTAGATTCAAAATTAGAAAATTTCTATTTGCACCCCTATCTTGATAAGTTCACCCCCCCCCCTTTTTCGTAAATTACGCAAAAGTTACGGAAACATATAGGACTTCATTTTCTTCTTTTTCCTCTTCCCTTTCACCAATACCAAGTGAAATATGTTTATCCAAGGTTTTCAGAAATTTTACGGAAGCATTACGGAAGTCCCGAAAACAATTTTTTGACAAATCGGGGGAGGTGGTTGCTGCCCAGCTCGCCCAAGCGAGCTAGGTTGCTTCCACCTTAAGCAAGGAAGTGCCCAGAATATTCTAGAAGGGCCCAGATTTGGTAATTGCTATTTCCACCACTCATTTTACTAAATACACCCCCATTTTGTGTTTTTATATCGATTTCTTTCTAAAACATCACAGAACTTTACAGATTACACAAAGATACTCTTTTTGCCCTCCGTAATGTTGCGGGACTTTACGGATTATGCAACAATGCTCTTTTTGACTTCCGAAATGTTGCGGAACTTTACAGATTGCGCAACAATGCTTGTTTTGACTTCCAGAATGTTGCGAGACTTTACAGATTACACAACAATGGGTGTTAAACATTTTGAGGTGGTCAAGCAGAGGTCGCATGTCAACAAATAATGATCCCCGGACAAAATTAGGGTATGACAGACTGGCCAAAAAATTCATTGGATCGTAGTTGACTAACACAACTCTATTTGTGGGTAATATCCGTATAAAACTTATGTGTGTGGCTAAAATTTAATTATTTTTGTTAATTTTCCTAACTTAATTATCACTCAATTATCTTTATTGATTTTTCTTAAATTATTTTATAATTTTACTAATATAATATTCAATAGTTATTTTTATAGAAGATAATTAAAAAAGAAGCTTAACATGCAATATATGAAATTAAAAAAGAATAAAAACTTGAGCTTGACTTTTTTACATAATCAAGTAAGAGTGGTATCACAAAAAAAAAAGTTAAGTCTTAAAAAAGGTGAGAGTATAATATACATTTATATGTGTTAGTGCATGACTTTTTTCTCATAATATAATTAATTTTACTATTTTTTTTAAATATATTTATTCTTAAATTAGTTTTTATAAAATGATAAATATTATTAGTTTATCAACCTATGCATCACATGGGAACACACATTAGTAACTTTTAATTAGTTGGTATATATGTTATACTAAAGTGATGTTGAGCCTTGATTAAGTCTTATTGGGTTTCAATCAATCATATGTATACTTATATAATATATAAGATTAAATTCTATTTAAGTTAAACTTATTTAAATATACATATTCTAATTTATGTGAAAATAGAATTTAATATCATACATTATATTTTGAAAGATAATATATAAGATTATAAAATATAATATATTAAAAAAGAATAAAATTTAAATTTTAAACTATTTTCGCATAAAACTTATATTAATACTATATTTTACACCAAATTTTCAAATGAGTTCATGGTTGTAGTGATGAATAAGTGTGTTTCTCACTCCAAGGACCATAGTTCTAGTCCTTCTCAAGCATTTTTAAAGTTCTTATATTTTTCGAAAATATTGGTCAACTTTTTAGTGTGGTCACTATAGTGAATTAAAAAAATAGGAGGATCGATTTGGTGAAATAGGCAAAATAATGGGACAAATTTTACAATTAAGCCTTAAATCATGTTGAACCTTAATGAATAATTAGTGTTACACTTATGCCTTATATTTTAAAATACTTAATTTTACAAATTTTGATTATGACATATTTTCATAATGTAAATGCTATTTTTTATTATAAGATTTCAATAATTATATAAAATAAACAATTATTTTTTACAAAACACAAATTAAAAGACTAATGATGAGCATGATTTATTTATCATAATAAAATAATATAAATATTGGTTTGTTAATTTTATTAAAAATTATCACAGTATAATTAAAAATATTATATATTTATTATGATTTATAAAATATTGGTTTGTTAATATATTAATTTCAATACTTTTCAAGTATAAAGTGTATTTAAGTATATTAAATATTTACAATAATTTATAGAAAATTAAATTTTATTTTATTAATCTATTTTACATAAATATGCATGCGGTCACCAATCCTGAACTACAATTTTGTCTTATAGCGACCAAAAGATATCTCGCCGCTCACATCATAACCTAGCGACTGCAGTATGTTCGGTCACTAACATCATTACATAGCGGCCGAATATAATTTCAGTCGCTATATCCAATTAAATTTCAGTCGTTAATTAAGTCGTTGTAGTACTTAAGTAATTATATATATCTAGTTATCGAAATTGTGATTGAATGTTTCAGCGACCCTTCCTTTTGGTGGCTATTTCGGTGGTTGACACGTCATCTACCATAAATAAATTCAGTCACAAAATGGGTCGCAAAGAACGACTAAAACTTTTCAGTCGCTATTTTGATCGCTGATAGCGATAGAATATTCGCGATCGCTAAACTGTATTTTTCTAGTATTGCTAACGGGCTCCCTCCAAAGACTCTACAGTGGCAAGGTTTATAGAAAAATAGAGAAGAGAAGGGGTCAGGCTTTGGATTAAGAAAGGCTTGAGACATGAAGACAAAGTCCAAAACTTAACTCATAAAACACATTCTAATAAAAAAAACTATTTTATTTTATTTTATTTTTAACATAAACTCATTTTATTTTTCCACAATAATAACTTAAAATAATATTTATTTATTTAATCATTAAAAAAATTATTTTCACAATATATAAAAAAAATTTGGGGTGTTACATGAAATGCTCAACTATACAACAGTGTAACTTGTTGACGATGAAGACTTTAAATGTATGATTATTGTTTTTTGCCAACATAAGATTCTTACATGTTTTGAATTGTATGCAAATATTGAGCTAAATATGCTTCTCACCCTAAATCCTCAACCATTATCTCACGAACCCCAATATTATTTAAATCCCTAGTCCAATGTTTCACATGTATCATATGCAACCCCATCATATACTCATGTCAATTAGTACCAAGAAACATTCTATTTAACCTAATCACAAGTAAACGAATGCCAACCAGCCACATCTTCTTTTACTCAACTTCTTTTTGCACCATTTTTCATCAATTTGTTAGGCTCACAATCATTTGGTCTTACTGAGGATCAACCTCATGCATACTAAATTACCCCTACAACAGAGTCTATCCCATTAACTCAACCAAATGAGCCTGAGTTTATAGAGTTTGGCTTGCCTAACGAAGAACTCGGTCCCTTTAGTAAGAATGAAGATGAAATTTTACACAATCAACCCCAAAAAGATTGTGACGAAGAAGTTGAGCATGTATCTCCATTGACAACCGTATCACCATACTACATGCCACCTCACATGCATAATGTAGACCTTGAATCTAATTTTCAAGATTTTGAATGTTGTCATACATTGGATCGTGAAAAAGTCCAACATCCAATGAGAACTTTCTTTGAAGGAATGTGTTTTGAAACCAAAGAAAAAGTTCAACATGTTTTGCAACAGTATCATGTGAGCAAAATGCCTAATTACAAGACATAACTATCAAACTCAACAAAGTTAATTGTCAATTGTGATGACTATGAATTTGCTTGGAGATACAGTGCAACATACATACTTGCAAGTAAGAAATCACAAATCAGAAAGCTTCATGAACTCCATACATGTTCGAATCCTGTCATATCACAAGATCATGCAAAGTTATCTTATTTGCTCATCAGTATAAGTATCCACTCATTGATTGAAAATGACCCATTAACTTTAGTGTTAGCCTTGATAACACATGTCAAAAGCACTAAAAGATACACTACGACATACAAAAAACTATGTTTGACAAAACAAAAAGCCATTGAAAACATCCATGGTATTTTTTGGCAAAGAAAAACATTCTCAAGTATAGATTTCAAAGAAATTAAATATTTCACTTATTGCAAAAGTATGCTTATGTATATAATAATCTTTTTTTTTCATGTGAAGTATAAGCCATCAAATTTTCATTACTACGGTATTTCTTTTTTATTTAATAGTTTCTATAAAATTTTAATGAATTATTTATTTACAAAAGATAAAAATAATTAGCTAACTAACTAAACTAATTTAAAATATATTAAAATAACTACATATACACACAAAAATCTTCACAATAAACTAAACTGATCACAAATTATGTTATATATGTATATCATAACATTTCAAATGAAATTTTTATTATTAGTTTATTGATATAAAATATAAATAATTAAATGGACATTATTTGTTTAATAAACCAATTTAGCTAGCTAGGAACCAAAACTAAAATCCAGATATAAATTAATGAACAGCTCAAACATAAGCTAACAATTAAGTTTGAGGCTAAACGGGTATATACAAATATACAACTCATCCTCTAAGCTAAAACCTTTCTTGAGAAGCATGTCCGAAACCTGGTTTGATTCACCAAAAACATGCCAACAACATGTGAAACTGGACATGGAAGCAACACAAACAATACTATTCAGAAGACATATGCAACATGCCAATTGCAAGCGTGAAGTTAGTCTCAACCACTACTAAATAAGAAAGCTTCAACGATGGTGATTCGGTGATGGTTTTGGTAGTTAAAAATTTGGTGGCATTTTTGTAATTATTAGTAAAATTACAACGATGGTTTTTGAAAAAATAATGTTGAAGCAGGAAATTGAAGACAGTTCTTTGGAGAACCATCTTTGTAAGCACTAATTCAAAGACAGTTTTGGAACAAAACCGTCTTTGAAAAGGCAAGTGTTTTTGGCTTACTCACAGGACCTTACGCTTCCACTGAAGAAGAAAAACCCTAGCCTTTCTCTTTATTTGTTCAACATCAATGGCTTCCTCATGCCATGAGTATTCCAAGGCCTAAATGTGCTTCTTAAAGATTATCCGCATAATTTCATCCACCCCACCCTCCAAACAATATCGATAACAACAACAACCAAAGGCATCAGCATCAATTTGACTCTCATAGACCAAAGAATCCAAATCTTCTAGAAGTGACAATGACAACACCTCTACCATTGCTCAAACCAACAACAACGAAGGGTTTCCAGAGAAAAGCGTTGACGTTTCAAAGAAACTCGACAACAACAACAAGATTAATGAAGTTAACAATCGTGTGGAAATGACATCGTTTCCACATGGCTCCGTGGTGCTGTGATAGAATGCGCGGGTGAGGGAGGAAAGCCATGCCATGGAGGCACAACGATGGGTATTGTTCTAGTTACGAACGTCGTCGTCACGGTGTGTGAGGGAAACATGCTAGATAGGAAAGGGAAAAGAACCACAGTAACACCATTGTCGTGGGGCTCATCGTGGTAGCATGACAGAGCACGAGCGAGAGAAAGGCGATTAGGGAAAGGGGACATAAGGAGTAATGGTGTTTGTTCTCTGATTCGACAATCGTTTTGGCCATGAATAGAGGAAGGGAAGAAAAGAAAACGAGGAGAAGGAAACTGTTGAAAGTTGTTCCGGAAGTGGAGCACGACAGGGCTCAATCATCCATGATGATGGCAATGAATGTCTATTTCTTTATATTCTCTCCTTCTATTTTTATTTCCCTATGATGCTCTGTTTTCCTTAAGGTCTTTCTCTACAAAGTTGTTAACATTGAGATGTGTGTGTATTTTTGTGAGTCAATTTTATTATGTTTCTTTTGTTTTTGAGGGTAGTGCTCATGGATCTAGAGCCTCATAGAAGAATTTCTGGAGGTCTTAATTTGTGAACGCTAACAGTTTTCAATCTCAATCAATGCTAAAGTTCACTTTTGGTGAAATTTGATGCTAACTTTTAATTGGATTAGATATTGTTGATTGAAGTTGTTTCCCTTGTTTTCATATGTTAGGGCAATGTTATTTCTCTCATTGTGTCTTTGTATTATAGAAAATAGATCTCGTTTAATTGAAATGAGTTCGTGACTTCCTAGGTTCCAAGTGATCAAAAACTGTCATCTCTTTATCTCATAGACAATATTGTTAAGAATGCCGGACAAGATTATGTAAAATATTTTGCTTCCAGACTACCTGAGGTCAGATATTTATTATCTTTAATGACTTTACCTTCATACCTTTATTTTTATATGTTTATATGATGAATCCTTTAGATTGTGAAGTTATGAAAATGTATACTAATTTGTTCTGATAAAATTCAGTTACATGAATCAAGAGATTGTATGTATCTCCCTTAAAAATAAATAATCTATTTATAATGAAATGGAACCAATTTTTCCTGCTATATATGTTTTCTAATTCTATACACCTATTTTCTAATTTTGTTTATTTAGATAGGATGTTGTTCTTGGCTTCCTTATGGTGTGCTTTGCCATTTGTTTTCTCAAAAAGGAGGGGGGCTTGATATATATATATATATATATATATATATATATATATATATATATATATATATATATATATATATATACATGTATGTATATATATTGGCTTCCTTTTATGGTGTGATTTACCCAATGATATTATAGGTTAAGAAGCTTGAGGAGCTTGGGATTGGAAGGCCATCAACATATGCATCCACGATAAAAGTTTTGTTGTTATTTTACAACTGGAACAGTGTAATGCCATGACCATTCCATAGCATATCTTATCTATCATATCACATCAAGTCTAACAATTTAAATTGTAAGTTGTGACTTAGTAAGATAATTGTATAGGTTGTTTTTAGGAACTCAGGGCTCGATTGTTTTTAAAACTTGTTTGATAACAGCAGTTTTTGAAAAAATATTTAATAAATATCTCCAGTTTGTAAGTTGTTTTAGTTGTTAATTTGTGGTTTTCTATTACTTATGTTCTTTCCTGTAGTGTTTCATCTTCTTCCCTCATTCTTGCTTAGTAAAATTAGTTTTAAACTTTTTTATAAAATAGCTTTTAAAAGCTAAGAAAAAAAAACACAATCAAACACACCCTTTGCTATATTATTACTATAGAGGTAGAGGCTCAATTATATGATGAATCCATCTAATAGCATATTTGGATTAGGTTATTTCAAGGAGAGTAATCACTTATTTTTTAGAAGCTCTTCAAAATAAGTTAAGCCAAACATGCTCAAATTAATTAATTGTTCCCATCATTTGTAGTTGTGCACATAAAATTCTAACAATTGCTCATTCCTTCATGTTATTTTTCAATTATGGTTGATGTAGTGTTAGGCAACCACGACTATATGGGTGATGAACTAATAATTTGTAGTATTCAAACGTGATATAATTTGGCATATCTAAAGCTAAAGCTAGTTCTACCTTTTAATTGAGATTTTCCCACTAGAAAAATGATTAAATCTTTTAGCTAGCCATTTGCTAATATTGTTTTTGTTCCTCTTTTTTCTCTAACTACAACAGCATGAGATGCTACTGACTGAAATTTAATACTTCCAGAAAAGGGTAATTCATGAACTAAGTCTTCAACCTTTAATATTTGTCATTTTTTTATGGAGGGGAGGGGAATGAATATTTTTATATCTCTCCCAACAAAAATTGTTATATATTATCATTGATTAATTAATTTGATTGGCAACTGATAGCTTACTGCATACACACACTAGCCAAGAGGCTTTCAAAGACACGGAATTGGATAGTAAGTCCTCTTGTTATCTAAATTTTCTTTCATTTTTTGCTTAATTAGATTTCTCTATGTAGCTTGGGACTGCTCAGCAAGGGTTCGAACCTACCCACTATTTTTAGAAGAAAAGCTTGAATGTTTTAGAATCCTAAGATATCACATCGAAGTAGAGAGATTAACAAAACCATCACTGACTAAAACTCAGGTGTCTATGTGTGCTTTGCCTTTTAATTTTATTCACACATTAATTTTTCCATGCTATTTTTATTACTACTTTTATTATTTCTTTAACTTTATTTTACCGCTTTTGGAAAATATCATTCAGATATTGAAAGAGAGCTTCAAAATATAGTGCGCCCTAAATGATGGAATCATAAATCTTGTGGATGTGGTAATGTCTATCTCAGTTTAACATGTAATTTTGATTACTTCACTTGATTTTTAAATTGTACTAACTAATGAAAGTTGCAGTTCTTTGATATGCCAAAATATGATGCAGTGAAGGCGTTACATATTTATAAAAGAGCTGGCCAACACACTACTAAAAAATAGGCTTTCTACATCGGTTATCGGCACCTTTTTACATCGGTTATCACGTGTCATTGTAACTGATGTAGAATATCAGATTTCAACATCGGTCATTCTAATAACCGATTTAGAATGTCTAGAATTCTACATCGATTTTGGCCGAACCGATGTAGAAAACTAGACATATCTTTTAACTCTTCATGGTGTTTTGCCAAAATTCTTTTTAGTGTTTTTATATGACAGCAGAGTAGCAGACACACAAAATTGTTGTCAACGTGTGTACTCCACAATATTTCACAATAAGGCCAAACAGACAAGCCTTCATGTGAAATTTTGTTATAATTAGTAAGCAACTCAAAGCAGTAAAAAAATCAATTCAAAAAAATTATTTCTTTCTATGGTTTCTACAAGCTGGATTTTCTCTATATATCTCGATCTCTTTGGTTTCTACAAGCTTCATAATCTCCAATGTGATGTATTTTGCTGGGTAGAATCAAAGAACTTGCCTAATAGAGGGTTAGTCCATAGAGGAGATCAAGCAATGATCTCTAAATATCTCTTAAAATGGATTCAGTTCTTCCTTTGTTTGAAGCATGGTATTCTTCTTTTTAAGTTTGAAAACTTCTCACTTATCTTTTTTCCTAGTCCTAGATTAGATATTTTATGTGAGAAAGGTGTTCCCACCATCTGAAGCTATATAGTAATTTACAAAAATATAATTTATTCATAAAAGAGAACAAAAATGAGAATTATCAATCATTGGTTCCATAATATTATATAGTAGGCTGATTTAATTTGACCGTGTATTCTGTCCTTGCTGAAATTCCAGAGGAGTTTATCATCATATGAATTGGCTATTATAAATTAGTTTCACTCACAAAACTAAGTTCTCACTCACAAATATTCCTAACCAAGGATCTATTTTAATTTTTTTTTATTAAAATTAGTTTCACTCACCATTGAGCTTATCGACTTCATTGACAGTGGCGTGAAGAGTCCCATGGAGCAGAATTTGCGTCATCAGCTGTGATTTTTATTATTATAAATGTGATTTTTAATTTTTAATAATATAAAACAAATGTTATTATTATTATTATTATTATTATTATTATTATTATTATTATTATTATTATTATTATTATAATATAGAGGCAGTTAAGAGTCTTTTTAAGAAACTAGGTATCAGTGGCAAATTTTTTTTTTAATATTTGATGTGATATGGTATTTAAGATTTAAATTTAAAAAATATCTTAAATCATCACTTGTTGAATCCTCTCATTGGCATAATTTATATAAAACTGTTCAATATAAAATTAAAAGACATTATAATTTGCAACGTTAGTATATGTATTATTTGATCTAAAATTACATACTGGTTCAATATAAAATTATAAGTACAAGTTATTATTTAATACAAAATTATTTGATCTAATATATTTATTATTTGATCTAAAATTATATATTGGTTCAATATAAAATTATAAGTACAAGTTATTATTTAATACAAAATTATTTGATCTAAAATTATTATTTAATCTAAAATTTTATACTATATATAAAATTTACTTCATAAAAAGTATAACATTTTAATAATACTAGATGCATTAGGGAATTTCTAAACATAATTCTTAATCTAAAATATTCATTCTAGATACCAGATGGTTAGAAGGGTCCAGAAAATTTATGAGGACGGATTATTTAGCTGAGTTCAAATTATTAAATATCCAAGAAATTTGTGATTTTATATGGAAATGGTTTGTGGAAAATATTCTTTCAATTATCATCAGATTTTACAAAACTGTTAATATGAAATAATTCCGAAATGGTTGACAAGATTATCACCTCATTATGGCCAGTCCACCTAGTTTAAGTATCCAGCACATCTCCTTGAAAACATCAAGAGGCTTTATTCACCTGCAGGGCATATTCAATTTTTAAGCTTTAAATGGCTTATATATATATATATATATATATATATATATATATATAATCAAGAATTCAGAAGCAACTAGCTCAGAAGTACCCAGACCAGGATATTGCTTTTCAAAGAATAAAAAAAATTACCTCAACAATATATGGAATCTAGCACATTGTTTTTCAAAGAATAAAAAAATTACCTCAGCAATGTATGGAATTATCTAGCACAGTATGATAAGAAGAGTAATGTGTTATTTTTGTTTCATCCTACACAACAGCAAAACCCATCCAATCAGGCTGTAGAAATTTTAAATAAGGGTTTGTTTTTATATGAGCACTTCAGCAAGTACTTAATTTATATTTTTATTTTTTTTATATGATTTGGTATGTGGCCCAAAGAATACGCGTAGGACAAAGAATAAAGATATTTGTTTTGATTGGTCTATTTTCTTATCTATAAGCCGAACACAAGAGAATAAAAATTATATACATGTTTGACATAATTATATACATGTTTAATTTCTATAATGTGAAAATTCTATTTCAAGGCACAAATGGACAACATTCATGCATGTTAGAAATAAAATGGCTTCAAAAGTAGTGAAAGCACACAGAGATGCCACATTAGGATCTAATATCATGAAATTCAATAATTTTAAGAAATGGCTCTTGGCCATGATTTTCTGTAACATATTACAGCATTTAGACTATAATTGACCTTGTAAAGATCTACCTTTGTAGCATACCAGTTGAGCCCTTTTCAAATGACAGCAAACATTGAAGCTCCTTACTACTGCATCTTCAACACTAGGTCAAAAATGAGCATTCCTAGTTAAAGCATAATAATTTAATGATTGCATCTCTGACGGGCATAGTAAGCTACGAAAATAATTAAAAATAAAACATATTTAAATCTAAAAGCATAAAACCTAAAAGTTATAGCATATTGAAACTTCAAATATAGTTTGAAATGAAATTTGACCTTCATGCTTGGTAATATAATCACTCCTCCTATTAGAGCCCCACCTGATTTATTATTTTTTACTTCAAATAGGAAACTAAAGTATTATGTTCCAAAAGTCCAAAATTTATAAATTAAATTAAAAGTAAAAATGTCTATATTAATCAGGAAGGAATGAACAAATGAATAGCCAGTTTCAAATAAAGCCAACAATCTGCATAGCCAAAAATAAATGTTCATCTGATAGGTGAATATTTTTAAAATAACATAAGAAACTATTGAGGGATAGGGATTCAATTTACAATTTTATGTGTTACTACATTCAATTTGAATTCATTTTTATGTCAACTGTCACACTGGCTAAAGAGAAAGAGAAAAATTAGGAAACAAGAACTTGGGTGTCTCCCTTTATTGCTTACTCTCTTTAAGTAATGATTATAGGCAAGTTTCCTAAATTTCCTATTCATGTAAGTCTAAAAATAAGCTTAACGGCAAGATGTATCCTGCAAGAACCGATGCTACAGCTTGAGCTTTAGAGAAAATATGAAGCATTTCAAACATAATGGCATGCAGCAACAGGACAACAAGAAGCAAGAAGTTTTTTTCCTTAAGAAGTTCTGATTTTTAAACACCTAAACAGTCTAATCGCCTGATTGATACTCCCAATTTCTCTATCTCTCTTCTATCACTTCACATCACCTATCTCTCATCTCTTCCTATATCTTTCTTGGTGTAGACACCAATAGAGGTCCATAGATCTTTTTTCCTTAAGATTGCTCAGATACACTTTTCAATGCCAGTAACCCATGTAGCAAAGAAGGTCTATATACTCTTTGGTATTCACTATTCAATAATAAAATTCAGGGGAAATAAACAGTGAAAACATAACACAGATTACATGTTAGGCTTCCAGGATTCATTAATTTTGAATAGAAAATTCTAACCTTCCAAGTGTTAGGGAGCCCTTGTTAATTTGATAAGGATCCATCCTAAGGCAGAGCCTATTATAAACGTCAAGAGGATATTGACCGGCATGAACCACCTAAATCACAACCAAAAATTGTTAGAAACCATAATTCAAAGGAAGAAAGCGAATCCTCAAATTATCACCAAAATTCTGAATAAAATCAATAATACTCACAATAAAACAACATTCTAAAAAGTGATCGTGTCGGCCAAATTGCCACCCACCAGTGCAGGATTGAAAACATAATGCACAAGCTGTCATATAAATGAAACACTGTTGTCAATAAGATATATAAGTATAACAGACAAATGAAAAATAAGAAAAAAGAGGAAAAGACTTTATTAAGTGTTAATGGAGTTACATGATTCACTTGAATCCTTGCATCTTTTCCCAACAAATTTACATTGTCCAGTGCAAGAAGCAAGCCAACAACAGTGATTAATAGTACTTTGATCACGGGCCCTTTTCTCACTTAAAACCCATTGATGTATGCAACTTAAGGTTTTCTGTCAATTGTAATCAAAAGGGATTTCATAATTGACAGAAAGGGGACCCTAGTACCTAATAATAGTGTTTTTTAAATGTCCATAACATGATAACAATACCAATCAATCAGTACACAAACTAAGGATCTATTTTATGTTAAATTTATTAATTTTTTAATTGTTTGTTTGAATAAACCACTATTTTTTACAACAATAATAAATCACTATTATTTAAAAACTGCCATAGATACAAAATAATTCCCATTTATTTAGTGATCCAATATTAAAATCTTTCCATTATTACCGAGAAAAAAACTTCCCATTAATAATTAATAATATATAAAAATTAAACTAAAAATACAATCTAGTTAAGAAAAATTTCTCTGTAAAGGGTAAAATTCAAAAAGCTAGAGTATATCTAGAGATACTCCTACACATGGCAAACAACTAGAGTATATCTAGAGTCCTAAAGGGAAATTCAAAAACTACAGCAAGCAATAAATTAAAATTAAGTATAAGTTATAAATGTATAGTCAAAACTACTTAATTTTGATCTACTGTTAGTATAAAGAAATTATAATGTTAGTAAGCCTTATTTGACTCCACCTACAATGACTGAAGAAACTTTTCTATATATAAATGAATCCTTAACACTCAAATGATTTAGAATTTTATTGTGTATAATTAGTATGAAGTGTTTTACTTTTACCTGATCCAATCAAGAGATAAGAGTTATACAGTAGAAAAGAAACACCTCTACAACATCTGAATTTTTAAATTACACAGCGATTATTCTTTCACTTCTTCCTAAAATACCATATAGTTAAATAATTTAATTTCTTCATTTAATTTAATTTCTACACACCTGAAACACCCATGAGAGCTGTTTGTCATCTTTAATTTTGACTAGGCAAGAAGATCTATGATCTGCAACACAATACTTGCAACCTCGAGCTATGCGACAGGGCAATCCAATATAATCTGCCAATCTCTGCGTTCATAAAACCCAAGTAAAGAGTAAATAATAACTAATATGTAACAAGGTTATCAAGACACATTAATGCATCCAACTCGGTCCAAAACAACCCCAAGCAACACTAATGCAGCTTCTTCATACACCCAAGCACACTCGGCAATATAATTACTCAGCTCAACAATATTCTTACTCAAGTAACTCAACAAAAACGTTCTTTGATAATAGATACCACAAATAAATTCAGGAAACACATGAACACTTCACCTTAAAAAGAATAGTTTGATGCCTACAAAGCCCACTAGACAAGCTGCCAATGGGAAGCACAACACACTTGTGAAAATTTCTCAACTCCATACTAACCAACTTCCAGCGCTTGTGAAGATCCCCTTGCTCAACCGGGAACATACCCCTTCACACATTCAAAAACCACAATAAATAAAACGGAAAAACAATATCAACATTAAAGCATTTCACGCTCCCTCTCAAAGAAGTTTATTCAAATTGAACTGGTCGTGACTATACCTGAAATTAGAAGAGAGGAGGACGAGGTTAGGGTAGCCGCTGCTTACGCTTCTATCTCGCAAACAAGAACCACAACTAAAAACCCTAGCGACGGGCCATGGAGAGGATTGCGAAGAACTAAAGAGAGGAGAGAGAGAGAGAAAAGAAAATTGTGTTAGTGGATTTTAATTAGGGTGAAGAATGGCTAGAAAGAGAGAGGAAAAAAGATGTCTGGCTCTTAGGATTTTGTGCCCTTCAACGATGGTTTTAAATAACCTGACGTAGATGGCCTAATTTTAAACACGGTCTCTTAAAGACCGATGTAAAACACTTCCCATTATTTACGAAAATGTCACCGCATTTATTTTACATCGTTTCTTCTTAAACCGACGTAGATACAACAACGTAAAAAGAGCTTTTTCTGGTAGTGACAAGTACTATGATGCTTTCCTTTAGACCCGTTGTCTTTGTTGTCCAATTTGAATTGTTTCTTGTGCTCAATGAAGCGTTCCTAAAGGGTCATACTTGTTGAATTGATGGTCATTATTACTGTGCAGGCTGAAAATCTTGTTGACTTCTATGAATACTACAAGAGATTGGACCTTGCTAGGCATTGTCAATTTCCAACCTTGAGATAGGTTCTTTCTTGCTCATTAATAAAAATATTTAATAGAAATTTCAGACTTGTTATAAAGTTTTATTCTTAATAAAAATATTTTTCTAAAAATTATCTTAGAATGATATTCTAAAATGATTTTTTAGGAACTGTCGTTAAAACTCTTGAATGTGTCAAAAACCGTCTTTGAATGTATAAAAAACTGTCGTCAAAGCTCTTTTTTCAATAATGAAGATGTACCGATCAAAAATTACCTTAAGGTCATAATCAAAGACCGATCCAAGAATAAAATAATCAAAATTCAAGTTTTAAATTTGCTAATAATTTTTTTTTAGTTTCTATAAAGTAAAAAATATCATATTTTTAAAAAAAAAATAATATATAATTTTTCATGTAAAATATTTCTGTTCAAATTTGTTTTAGACCTCATTTGTGACCCATCATAATATAAATGCCCCATAATTTTGCCTGAACGAGTGACAATTGATGAATTTGCACAAAGTATGCCAAACTAGGGATTTTGACATGGTTGTGTATAACCCTACTGCAAGCACAGAAACATAGCCATTCAAAGCCACAGCACGGCTAAGTACCGTTAAGTTGTACTTGTTCAAAATGTGGAGCACTCACTATCAAGTCATTGATTCAAGTATTATTGAACTTGTACATTAATTTTCTTAAAAATTTCTCACATTCAAGTATTATGAATAAAGATAGTATAATTAATTAAAAAAGAAACTCAACTAATTAAAAATGATTAATTAGATTTTTTGAAAACAATAATAATTAATAAAGCTGATAATAGTGTAAGGTTTCCTAATAGAGAATAGTAGTTAGCAAAGCTAACGAACTCACTGCGACTCCTCAATATCACATCCAAAGCCAACGCAAATATCACACTCCAACTATGTAGGATAGGATACGACTATTCAAATTTGTCGTTAGCCATGTTTACATTTTCTGAGGACCCCGGGAGCATTAAATGAGGGCAAATTTCCCCATCTGGGGTAGTTTTAAAAACTATTTCCCTAGATGGGGTCGTTTTCAAATTATTTGCAACATGGGGCAGTTTTTTACGTGAAATGCATGGGGACATGCAGCCAAACCGCCATTGCCAATGGCGAGTTTGGTCTCAGTGAAAGACTCGCCACTGCCAGTGGCGATATGTCCATGCAAGACACAAATCGCCAATACGAATGGCGATATACACAGCGCAAGGGAACCGCCAGTCAAACTGGCAAGTTCCATGGTCTGATGGTGCAGGCCTATGTCGCAGGCAGTTGCACTTTTCAGTGGCTAGGTTGCAGGAGCTTTTTCAGGGAAAGGGGAGTTGCAACTGCCATTGGCGAGTTGCCTGCAAGTTGCAACTCCCATTGGCGATTTAGGCAGAAAAAATAGCCATCACGAATGGCGATTTTGTGGTTATAAATACTCTTCTTTCACTTGTGTGCTCACTCACGTTTTCAGCTGTTCTTCAAATCAGAAATTCTTTCCTCTTTCAGCTGTAGTTGTGTGTGCTCACAATCAGTAGGTTTAAGTTTTCTGAATGCACAAAGAGCTTTGAGTTTTCTGAGTGTGTAGGGATTTTTATCCGCATAAAGTTTTAAGTTTGTTTGCTTGAACTTAAATATTTGAATCAAGTTTGTAATTTTGAAATTAATAATTTGTGTTATAATTTTTTTAACCTATATTTTTATAGCAGTTAGAAGGTATAGTTTTTAGTAATTCTTTAATTAAATTAGTTTTATATATTTATTTCGTAATGTCCCGTAAAATACAAATTTAATAGCTACACAAATTAAAATAACAAAATTTAATAGCTACACAAATTAAAATAAATGACCAAATTAAAATACATAGATTTGTTACACGTACAAAAATTTAACACAAAAAAACTTAAAATACTACCTAAAATAGTCTACAAATAAAAAAATTAAAAATGACATACCTTCACAAATTTAAATAAATTACCAAATTTAAATAAATTACCAAATTCAAATACATAACAAAATTAAAAATTTAAACACGTACATAAATTTTACACAAATAAACTTAAAATACTACCTAAAATAGTCTACAAATAACAAAATTACAAATTAAATAACTACAAAAATTTAAATAAATGACCAAATTAAAATACATAACAAAATTAAAAATTTAAACACGTACATAAATTTTACACAAATAAACTTAAAATACTACCTAAAATAGTCTACAAAATTAAAAATTAACATAGCAACATAAATTGAAATAAATGACCAAATTAAAATACGTACATAATAAAATTATAAAATAAAACACGTTCATAAATTTAACACAACAAAACTTAATTTACTAACTAAAAAACTCTATACATAACAAAATTAAATATTCAACTACGTACATAAATTTAATTAAATAACCATATTTTTTTCCAATTATTATAATTTAAATTAAATAACAAATATTATACACAAAAAATGGTATTAAATCAAAAAATTTTCATGGAATAAACAAATTTAAAGAACGTGTATATATATATATATATAATTAATAAAATATTATATATTTCAATAAAAACTATAAATAAGTCAATTAAATAATATTCACATTCCAACTAAACCTAAAATACCATATATAAAATACAAATAATATCATACAAACCTAATAAATCTAAACCAAATAATAATAACATAACAACTAAAATTAACGTACAAATAATTTTATCACAAATAATAAAATAAAAATTTAAAAAATCTTAACAAAATCATATTAATAAATCCACTACAACTAACGTACAAATCATAATATACCAACTAAATATTTCAATGTACTACTTAAAATTTAAAAATTTCATCTAACATCAACAAACGTAATATGTATATATAAAATAATTAATACCATGTTAATTTACAAAATTTAAAGAAAATAATATATATCAATTTAACTATAACTAACCTAACATATATCTATATATATAACACAACTAATAACATATAATTTTTAAAACCTAACATTAACCTATCAATTAAAGTTACCAAGTTAATAATCACTTACCAAGCACAAAGAACTCACGTAATATGAAGAGGAGAGAAATCACGTACCAAGACTGAAACAAAGCACACCCCTACAAACATTAACAAAATATTTACCATTCATATATAAATATATATATACACAATAAATATTTATCATTCAAAAATGCTTACCAAAAACAAAAGACAGCAACCAAATAAGAAGAAGGCAACAACAACCAAATAAGAGGAAATAAGGAAGAAGAATAGCAAAGCAATGGAAGCAAAAGAAGGAAGTGCAGTGCAATCACGAAGCTTCTTCTGCTTTTATAATGGAAGAGAGGCAAAAAAAAATTCAAACGGAATGCAACCCGCCAATGGTAATAGCGTTTTCTTGGCAAACATTCGCCTGCACCTGCAGCACTGCACTGCCATGGCAGGGACGTAGCCCTGCAGCCTCAGGCCATGGAACTCGCCAGTTTGACTGGCGGTTCCCAAAGCGCAAACCGTATCGCCATTTGGACTGGCGGTTTCGTCTCTGCATGCACGAAACGCCATTGGTGCTGGCGATTTGCTCAAGGACACCAAACTCGCCACTGGTTCTGGCGGTTTGGGTCTTGCATGCATGGTTTCCACGTAAAAAACTGCCCCATATTGCAAATAATTTGGAAACGACCCCATCTGGGGAAATAGTTTCTAAAACTACCCCAAATGAGAAAATTTACCTTAAATGAGAGTATGAAACCCTCCTTCTGGACCTTTTGTGTGCAACCTCTTTCCATACACTCTCTCTCTCTATATATATATATGTCTCTCTCTCATTATCCACTTTACACAATTGACATCACGGCTCTGCAGTACTAAGATGGCGCCAAAAGCGTGCTTGCAAATTTTCCAGCAAATTAGAGTGTATCCTCCGGAAAATTACTAGGAGAAAGATATACACAAAAATAATATAAGTGACTCGTGTTTATCTCTCCTACTGAAAATTTCTAGCATTAGAGAGAATACACTCAGAAAACTAATATTTTGTTACATTATCCTGGCTATATAATATTTTTTATTGGTATATCCTTCATTAAAAAAAATACATCGATTGAATTATTTCCTTAACAACTTTGATTGTTTTTGGATTTATATTCACAAAATCACATTATGGAAGATAACGATCACTAATTGCTATAATCAAAAATAGTATGATAATACAAAAATAAACATAAGTGATTTATATCACCTAATATTTAACAAGAACAATGTTAAATATAAAAAATTTTGACAATGAGAAACACCGAAAAATTTAAAAATGTAAAAATTAAAATATATCATAAACACAATACAATAATAGTGGAGACAAAAGCTTTTGGATAAACAATCGTGACAGATTTTAATTTGCAATTATAAAAAAAGATAATTTAATCATTTTGCGTAATTAAAATATTCCCTCTGGTCGGGAAACTTGGACTCCCCCCACTTCCTTGGGAATCTTTCTGCTGGAAAATTGATTAAAATTAATTCTCAAAAATCATAATTTCCTACGAATCTTTTTTAATGAATTACCTACCAAACATAAAAATCATAATTTTTCAATATAAGATTCCTAAAAAAGTACAAACTTTCTAGCTACCAACCCCATCATGTCTAAGTATATTTTTCTCTCACCTTTCATGCCACATTGTGCACCTTTATATGTTGTAGGGTGTCAATCAAGATAGAATCTTCATGTTTAAACTTTAAAAAAATAAGAAAATATTTTTTAAAAAAAAGTGATTTTATACAAGCAGTTAGAATTTATTTAAAACAATTTAAAAACTAGTATTTTTAAGAAAAAAATAATTTAGATAAGGAAAATCCTATTTGTTGCGAAAGCATATTACATCATAAGTGCACGACAAGTGATTTCCTTGAATTTTCCTATTACATATTTTTTAAATCTTTTAATCAATATTTATTTTAAAAAATCACCACCATCCATTTTTACATCCATGCAATTCGTGTAATTTTTCTTTCGTAACAAGTACTATCCCTCTTTAAAAAATGCATTTTTGTAATAGTGTAGTAATCAGTTTTATTCTTTTAATGTGTGTTTATCATGCTATTTGTTATGAAAGAAAAATGACACGAATTGTACAAATGTAAAAATGAACGGTGGTGATTTTTTTAAAAATAAATATCGATTAAAAGATTTAAAAAATATGTAATAGGAAAACTCACGGAAACCACTTGTCGTGCACTTATTATGACGAAATCTGTTTTTGTAACAAATAGGAATTTCTTTTTTTAAATAAGTTTAATTAGGCCATAGAACCCTTGCATACTAGTCACAAACGTCGCAGGGGAGATACTAGTCGCAAAAATCGACTTGGTCAATGCGAGTCTTCCGCCACGGATAAATTATTATGTATGAGGCTTCCAATAATAGTGAGTCTGGGTGAGATTGAGTTTTGAATTCAATTTGATTCAACTTAATTAAGACTCGATTATATATTGGTTGACTAATAAGTTTTATCATTTTTAATTCAACTCAAGCCATTTGATTAAATTTATTATTATTATATAAATTCATTAATAAATACAAAATACATTAATTTTTAACTCACATAATTTATTAAATTATTAAATAAAATCATCAATGATTTTTTTCTTTTTTAGTTATTGTTTTTATCTGTGTTTTAATTTTATTTATATTTTTTCATGCTAATACAATATATTTGCATTTAAAAAAATATCATATTAGCATTGAAATCATTAATTCTATTAGTCAAATGTTATCATAATTTGGTCTCTTTTAAGAACGTTTAGTCATTATTATAGTTACAAAATTTTAGACAAAAATAAATTATTATTCTAAAAAAATTTAATTTCAAAAAAATATAAAATTAATTTTAAATATTTAAACCCAATTAGTCCAACCCGCTTACGATCGGGTTAGGTTGGATCGGATATGTAAAAAAAAAAGTTACAAACCTTACCCAACCCAACCCATGAACACCCCTAGCTTCCCAGGATGTAAGCGGGGTCGGTTTGGGTTGAGTTTGTTGGATCAAGTGACCTCAGAATAATTAAGAAGGGGAGTTGAATTAATTATTCCTAAACCTTTACTAATTAAAAATTTACTTTTCTAAGGCTTTTACTATGTTGTTAAGTGAATAAGGAGTAGAAGAGAAACTTAACCAAAAGTAAAAGCGAAAATTAAAATGCACACTGAAAATTAAAAGAGTAGGGAAGAAGGAGACAAATACACAAGAGTTTTATACTGGTTCGGCAACAACCCGTGCCTACATCCAGTCCCCAAGCGACCTGCAATCCTTGAGATTTCTTTTCAACCTTGTAAAATTCCTTTACAAGCAAAGATCCACAAGGGATGTATCCTCCCTTGTTCTCTTTGAACAACCTAGTGGATGTACCCTCCACTAGAACTGATCCACAAGAAATGTACCCTCTCTTGTTCTCAGTCAAACCCAAGTAGATGTACCCTCTACTTGTACCACAAAGGATGTACTCTCCAATGTGTTAAGACAAAGATCTCAGGCGGTTAAACCTTTGAAACTTTGTGAATGGGGATACAAAAGAATTCTCAGGCAGTTAGTCCTTTGAAATCTTTTGTATATGGGAAAGGGAAGAATCAAAAGAATTCTCAGACTGTGTCGTTTTGAATTCTTTGACAAGGGAAAAAGGAGACACAAAAGAATTCAGGCGGTTAGTCCTTTGTTCTTTTGGAAAAGGGAGAAGAGAGACACAAAAAGAATTCAGGCGGTTAGTCCTTGGCGAATTCTTTTTGGCAAAGGGAGAAGAGAATGAAAAGGATGAATAGCACAAGTTTTCAAGGTTTGGAAAACCAGAAAACTTTGGAAAACTTTTTGGCACAAGGAAGAAGAAGAAGTTCAAAGAGACTCAGAAATCAATGTGGAAAAATTGCTTGTGTAAAGAATGAATTGGAAAAGATAGATATGTAGAATGATTGATTGAATTTATTGTGAAATGCAAAACAAAGCTTTGCTTTTATAGACTCTTCATGTCTGGTCAAGAGAACCATTAGAAGAGTTATGACTTTTAGAAAAACTTATAACCAATTTGAAAAAGTCAAAAACTATTTGAAGAGTTACATCTTTTGATTTGTTTAGAAACTATCACTGGTAATCGATTACCAAATCAGTGTAATCGATTACACAAAGATTTTTAGTGAAAGAATGTGACTCTTCACATTTGAATTTGAATTTCAACGTCCAAGCACACTGGTAATCGATTACCAAAACATTGTAATCGATTACAACTTTTTGAAATCAATTGGAACGTTGTAAATTCAGTTAAAAGCTTTTTGAAAACCATTTTGCTACTGGTAATCGATTACAACAATCTGGTAATCGATTACCAGAGAGTAAAAACTCTTTGGTAAACATGTTTTGAGAAAATCCATGTGCTACTCAGTTTTTGAAAAACTTTTTCATACTTATCTTGATTAATTCTTCTCTTGATTCTTGAATCTTGAGTCTTGAATCTTGATCTTGATTCTTGGAAGCTTGAACCTTGAATCTTGAATCTTGATTCTTGAAATCAAGTTTCCTCTTGAACCTTGAAGTGTTCTTGATTCAATCTTGAACATCTTGAACTCATTCTTTGATTCTTGAGATCATCATCTTTGTTATCATGAAGTGTTTTTGACCTTTGAGCTTTTTGTCATCACCTTTGTTATCATCAAAACTTCTTTGAATCAATCTTGATTCATCATGAAGCTTGCTTCTACAGAGTTTGGTCAAATACATGACTCAATCCAATCAAATTTGAATGGGTTGGTTTAGGTCAGTTTTCTAAGGGGGAAAATGAAACCCAACCCGTAAATGGTTTAGATTGGATTGGGTCAGAACGATCAAAATATTTAATTTTTTTTGTTCTTTTTTAAAACACAATATTTTTTATAAGCTAAATTTTTTACTAAATGAATCATAAACAATTGTTTCTTG